>NW_011889139.1:1063636-1068849 GCF_000151845.1 Pteropus vampyrus | reverse complement strand
GTCTGAAATGAAACATATCAAAACAATAAAAGCAATTATCTCGTCATTTTTACTTACACATACTTACTGTTTTATTTTTTCCCCAAAAGTTCCACAATGAAGATTCATTACTTTTATAATACAGAAAACCAGTAAATATTATTTAGAAAATTAATCTATGCTGGCTCTAATATTAAAATAATTTAAACACTTTCACGAACAAAAGTGAAGACAAACTTGGGGAGTGTACCCCATCGAGGCTGGGCATCCCGTTGCCTGAGCAGCTCTACTTTTCCCTAACACTCTGCCACGGAAGGACCAAACATGACTATGAACTTCTGGAACCTGACACCCTACTCTTCGGGAAAGGAAAAAACCAGCTGGCCCAGCGTTGGGGCCCCTCCTGTGTTCCACAGGACAGTGCAGGGGTGGCCCAGCTGATTTTCTTTCCATTTCCAGGGTAAATAATTAAGTTCGTGGTTAGTATTCTCTTCATTTAAATTTTCTTCCTATCAAATTTTCTTAAACATATGATGCCTGGAGTATGAGAATCTACTATGAGACTGTATCAGATTTAGTCCTGATTATGTATTTAACTATCTTAAGTTTAATACATTATCATTTCAGTCTGCACTGGTTCTCAGAAAGATGACGACTACAACAGCCTAAGTCTCTGTGTTTCACAGGTTCTCCATGTGATCCTGAAACACACCAGCTTGAGACCCATTGCTATTGCCTGCTCTAAAGTAGTGAGTCTCAAACTTTGCTGTAATTACAATCACTTGTGCAGATTTTAAATATTCCAGTGACAAGACTATACCCCAGACTGCTAACCTCGGAATGTGTATTTTTAAAATCTCCCCAGGTAATTCCAATGTACAGTCAGGTTCGAGAACCAATGTCATCAAGAATGCAACCTCATATCCAGGTGCCGCAGCTCCTGAGACTTAAGACAACTTTGGTAAATGACCTGAGTCTGAAATGATTTTGTGTTCTCTGTCTCCATCTGCTGGCCATTTCCCTACATTGCTATAATTTACCTACATAATCAGATTGCTTGCCAAAAGAATCAGAGACGCGAAAAGAGTTGAAATGTTTAAGTAATAAATTAGCTACAAAATATATTCTTGTATTTAATAGAATGGTCTAAGAATTATAAATGTATTATAATAATGCATCTATGATCTGTTCTATGCTTGGTAAATAAAAAGCAGCCAATAAATGTTAATTATTACCATATAGTTAGGCAAAAGATAGACACCATCTTTTGAGTACCAGAGAGTCATTCTGAATGAATGGCTTTCATCCATTTAAAAAATATAGTGTGACTATACCTGGCACACTGTCAACTGTGAATACCCAAACTGGGCAATAAGACACAGTTTGTCCAGTGAGAGAGATTGAGAGACTGTGTGTGATTTTTAAAAATTATTATCTGCTACAATATTATTTCAATAAAATAGACTTATTCCATATCTATTTTTGTCACATGCATAGATTTATGTAACCACTACCACAGTCAAGATTCCAAACACTTCCATCATCTTCAAAAAACTCCTTCATGCTTTCCTGTAGTCAAATCCTTCCCCCACCCCAATTCCTGGCAACTACTGTTTTGTTCCTATAAATTTGCCTTTTCCATAATGCCATGTAAAGGGAATCATACAGTAGGGAAGCTTTTGTGAGTCGCTTCTTTCACTCAGCCTAACTTTCTTCCTTCTGCTTGATTTAGGTATACTTTATTTTTCTGGATTCTTGAGACCCTTCTTTTCTAAAACAATCACCAAATGTTATAAATTTCCATCCAGGCCTTGCTTTTAGCTGTACCTACACATTTTGATACGTTGCATTTTCATTTTAGTTCAGTTTAAAATATTTTCTAATTTCCAATTTTCTAATATCCCTTGAGATTTCCCCCTTTGACCCAGGGATTACTTAGAAATGTGTTATTAAATTTCCACATACTTGGAGATTTTCCAGTTATTGATTTCTGGTTTAGTTCCATTATGGTCAGAGATGACACTTTCTATTTCAATTCCTTTACATTTGTTGATATTTGTTTCATGATTCAGAATATGATCTATTTGCTCTATCAGTCACTGAGAAAAGAGTGAGTATTGAAGTCTCCAACTATAAGTACTCACCATCTTTTAGTTCTATCAGTTTTTGCTTCATGTATTTTAAAGATCTGTTATTAGGTATATAGCCATTTAGGATTGTTATGTCCTCTTTGTGACTCGACTCTGTTATCATTATGCAGTTTCCTTGCTCTGAAGTCTATTTTGTCTGATATTAATATAGCTACTCCAGATTTCTTTTGATTAGTATTTGCATAGTGTAGGTTTTTTTTTTTTTTTTTTGTCCTTTTATTTTTAACCTACACTATTTAACGGGTTTCTAATAAATACCATATAGTTGGGTCTTGGATTTTCTTTTTTACATTCTGACAATCTGTCTTTTAATTAGTATATTTACACCTTTTAAATGTAATGTACTTGTTGACATGTTTAGATTTAGGTCTACTATCTTATTATTTGTTTTCTATTTGTTCCCTATGTTTTTCATTCCTGTTTTCCCTTTCCTGGTCTTCTTTAGGATTATTTGGATTTTTTTTTGGTATTTCATTTTAATGTATCTATTGAGTTTTTTACTAAATCTTTTTGTGCAATTTTTTAATGTGGTCACTCTAGGAATTACAAAATACTTAACTTTTCATAGTCTGTTTAGGATTCCTATTTTATCACTTCAAGTGAAATGTAGAAATCTTACAACTACATAGATCCCTTTACACTTTAACATATGTAATTACAACGTTTGTAATTTTCATGTACTATATCTGCATTCACTGAAAAGCCCATCAGACAATGTTGCAAGTTTTGCTCTCACTGATTATACATGTTATGAAGAGCTTAAAACGGAGAAAGCAGTCTATTATATCCACACAAATATTTCCCATCTCTGTTGCTCTTCCTTCATTCCCAAAGTTTCAAATTTCCCTCTGGTTTCAGAGTTCTATTGAGAAAATGTTACTATACTTAAGAGGTCAACTAAGAAGTGTGGGGGAGATAAAGCAATGAGCATCATTTCCTATTCCCTTGCTGTTGGGACCACCTGTTCTCTGGTCAGAGACAAGAGTGCCCCTCCCTGAAATTTTAGGCAATGACAGCCACTGCTCCAATGAGATTGCCAAGGAGCTGGTATGGGGGAGAAGAGAAGCAACAAACAGGGATTTTCCCCACCCTCCCTGACCTGTACAGGACCTTTTGCTCCTCCCTAGGACTAGAAGTAGAGAGCTTCTCTGGGAATTCTTTCTGTCTGCATCTGGCATGCAGGTCCAGGTTTCCTGTTTGTCTTAGAGTGCAGTCCTGAAGATACCAGAGGGTTAAAAAGGTAAACTTACTTCCCGTTTGGTGGTGCTCTGAGTTCTCTTTTCCTTCCCCGATCTTTCTGTTTCCTTTCCTTTCTGAGATCCCTGCTCCATGCATTTAGTCCAGGCCCAGTAGCTTCGGTGGTCAGTAGGAGAGACAAGGTGGAGTTAGGACGGGACAGAGAATAAGAGATGGATTTTTATGTAATAATCAGGAGCACAGATTTACAAAGGCTGAAAAATGCTCTCTCAGGGCATACTAATTTAGGGAGAAATTCTCTTTTCCCACAGTACGTATGGTGGCTAAAAGCCTGATTCCTTTGTTTGAATTTTCGCATTCATATTTCAGGCGAACCTTAGAATTATTGTCATTTAAAAAAATCTTATTTTGATTTTGACAGGCATTTACACTGATATATATATAAAGAAAAGTGGTCTTTTTATAATATTTAGTCCTATCTAGGAACGTGGTTGAGCCTCCCTCCTTCCCCCCACTCTGCCCGGTCTTCTTTTATGATCTTCAAAAAATTTTATTTTTCACATACGAGCTTTGGTCAAATTTATTCCTAGGTATTTTATTATTTTTATTACTATTGTGAATGGGATTTTTAACATCAAAAAAATTGAGTTGGCTTTTGCCGATACAAAGAAAAGCTACTAATTTTGGCATATTTATTTTGTAACCGGCTACCTTACAGAACTTTTATTAGTTCTATTATTTTCTGAGTTGATTTTCTTGATTTTCTGCAAATAATGATTTAAGAATTCAGTCTCACAGACTGATGCTCCATGATAATTTAGAACTTCTCTTTCAAAAATTTTTTTGAAAAATTCTACTTTTGTTTTATTTAATCACATTGGCTATTAGAACCGAAACGATGTTAGGTAATAGTGGTGATGACAGGCTTGCTTGTCTTGGTTCTGACTTTTTTAGAAAAATCACTATTAAGATAGATATGTCTTATGTGAATGAAGTAGCTTTTTAAATTCCTTTAAAAAAATAATTTTGATCAAACAAGGAGATTGAGTTTTATCAAATTCTCTTTCAGCATCCATAAAAATGACCATTCAGGTTTTCTTCTTTGACCTATTAATGTGGTAATATTTTGTTCACAAAACCTCTCATTCAAGAAAATGCCTGCATACCTACAGTAAATCTGCATTAGTCATGGATAGATTGTAGAGCAATAATTTCCAAGAAAGGGCTTTTGCAAATGATACAGGCTGCTCCTGGTTTGAATTATGTCCCCAGAGAAGTTGTACCACCACCACCTCCCTCCTGGGCCCCATTAGTCCAGTGAGCTACTGTGACCGATAGCAGTATTATAGTCCTCAGGTGTGTTGGACAGAAAGGGCAAATGAAAGCTCAATATTTGATATCTTGGCCCCAACTCTAATATAAGGTCCTTGTCCACTGGAGTGCCAAGGATCCCTTTAGTTTAGACCTGAGGACTCAAGATCTATACTAGAAAGCAGATGTTCCTTCCCCAAGATCCCACTCCAATGATGTAATGAGGAGACAAACATTCAAGCCCAAGGAGGACACCAAAGTGTAACGAGGGTACCACTTATTACTGAACACTTGCTCTGTGCCAGCTCCCAGCCAGATGCTTTACACATGTCACCTACTCCTGAAACTCTATGAGGTATTGTTATCCAATTTTACAGATAGGTCAGGTAACTTGCCCAAGGACTTTGTTACTAAGTAGCAGAGTTGTCCTTTAAAAACCAGGTGTAATTTCAAAGCTTGTGTAAACTTGGTCTGTAATTTCTAAAGACTGGCATTCAGGGATGAGGCAGAACTAGGACAACAGATACGACACCCTTGTTAAGTGTGTGGCCTCTCTTACTTGTAGTCCTTTCCCTT
>NW_011889139.1:1037600-1062911 GCF_000151845.1 Pteropus vampyrus | reverse complement strand
TTTTTTTTTTTAAATATCAAAAGACAGGTCAGAATTTGGCATTCTTAATTAGAATTCTAAATCAGAGTCAGACTTTCTCATTTCTACATCAAATAAATTCAAACTCTATTCTCTGCATGGCTGCCTTTCATGATGGCAGCTTTACTGAGGCACCAGCCCAAGGTGTCTGAGCCAGGCTCCCCCCCATGGTGTACACCGACAATGCCACAATGCCACAGTGAGGAGACCGTCAACATTCCATCGGGACAGAAGCCGTAGCCTGGACTCATAGAATTTTACTGGAATTTCTATAATTGCTTATCCTTGGTCTTTCCCTGCGTACGAACATTAACATCTGTTTCAAAGACCTGGAAAGCTTCACAGAAGCAAAAGGTTTAAAAAGAAAAAAATTAGATTTTATTCAAGATGAGCAAAGGATAAGAGTGATTTATCAAATGAAACCATTCGAAGTCATTTCACAAATATTTTATCAGGAAACCCACCGGTGAAAGCCCAAAGCACCAGGAATAAACTACATATGCCACATTTTTTCTTTTATGAAAATGATAGGTAAATAAGCCGCTTCCTTCAAGAGACGTGGAGGGGCGTCACAGTGGGTACTTGGGGAGTTCAGCACAGCAGCTATTTACCAACCTACAAGGAAAAGTTTCAGTGTTTTAGCAACCACTGTAGCTGTTACCAGTGCATACTGGCTGAACATCAGCATGGCTCACAGCTCTCTATAAATGCAGATTATGGGCAGACTATTTTTCATTAGTTTATTACAAAAGAAAGACAATTCTCACAGACACAATATATAATATTCTAATTCCTAAATCCTTTTGCTGCTTTTTAAAAAATCTTCTGAGACTAAACACCCTTCACAACTCCCCAGTCTGCTCAGCCCACACCACAACTCAACTCCTTAGCTCCTGATTGCATGGGTCAAAGGGTCCAACAATCCGATCATGGCCAATGCAGCAGAACCACCTCTGAAGTGGTTGAGTACTTTTAGAAAAACTTACATAGTTGGTAACCCATTCTAAATAAATAATGGATGGATTACTTCTGTCCTGAAGATTAAATCCCACACCTCAGATGCTCAAAAGCTCCCACCTTCCTGTTATCACTTGACCCCTAGAAAGTGTGGTGAAATATTCACCGATTTCTTAATCCTAGAAGTGCTATTTATGATCCAGATGAATCAAAATAAATGGTCAGGATATCTTCTAAAAAGTCCATGATGACCCTTTTGGCTGTGTCACCAGCCATGACCTGGACACTGCTTAAGTGCTCCAGGGCCGTTTTGATCATCTGGTCTCTTTCCTGTGGGCTGTGGGGTGCTCCGGTATCATCTCCCTCTGCTCCTGATTTTAAAAACTGTAGGATATAGGACTGGACCATGTCTCCATTCACTTCAAGGGTTTTCTGGATGCAGGGCAGGTCTAAGGCACTGGCCAAGCTCAAGAGGTGAATCAGTGCCTGGCAGATTTGGGTCCGTAGGCTAGCACAGTACTTGAATTCCAAAAAGTCTGTGGTGTCTTCGCTCTTCTGTAAGGCAGTGACCAGTGCATTCCAGATCTGAGCATACTGGTCAACAGACCCATAGTGCTCTCTCTTGCACGGGATGGATAGGGCAGTGGCAGATCTGATGCGCACTTTGAAGTTCTTGCATGATGTCACAACCGACGTCAGGGCGTTGTAGGCCTGGGAGGTCCATGGGGCTGTTCCTAGAAAGAATCCACAGTCATTTAAACAAATGAAGGATTAGATGTAAGTACGGTGAGAGGGAGAAGGGCAGAAGAAAACACACAGACACTAGTGCTCGTTAGTTTATGTTTTAATTCTTGCAATAATCCTATAGAATCAGAGTGGTGAGTGATTAACTGTGGGATCCTAGGTAAGTGGCCAAGTACCGACTCAAACTTCTCTCTTTCCCTACATAAGTCTGCCACATGCTGAGGGCCTCTGCAACCCAAAACAGAGACTTTGGTGACTTTGAAAGAGACTTCTCTGGGAAGATGCTGTCCTGACGGGGTATGGCTTAGTGGGAGGAGCATGGACTGAATCGTTCCCTTAGTTGGGTACATTTGAGCAGTGTGCAAACCATAACTGTTTGTTTGCCCAGCCCTGTTAGTGCTAGTAAAAGAATATTTTTTTACTCAGATTAGCATCCAGATACTGATCTGGCCATAAGTCATGCATTTTATTGTAGAGAAAAAGAAAATACTGTCTAGGCAGTAACTAGGAATCAGTACTCAGATTAAGGAAAGGGTCAAGTCTCTAATTTAGAGAAGATGATGCCCAGATTTTTGTCTTCTTTCCCTTCCAGAAAATCAGCTTGCTTTCCTCCTTGTCAGAGATACCACTACCTATTCCATTTGGGGGGGCGGGGGGGTTACTTATTCCTCAAGATCAGCAGCAGAGTAGAACTGAGCTTTCCTAACTTTCCTGGCCCTTCCAACTTCTATGTTGCCTCTGAAGACAGCCAAGCTAACACCCACCCTCAATGAACGCCAACTCTAAAAGCCACTTTAGGTGCTTTCCTTAATAGAAAAAGACATGAGGCTATTTATCCACTAGCTCCCAGCTGACTGGTCTGCCTGGATGCTCTTGGCAATAAAGGAAAGCAAAGCCAGATTCCCCTAACTTGATGCATGCTCTGCTGGACCAGAATGATTTTCCTCTCTAGGAACATACACTATGTTTCAAATCTTGTCACAAAGACAAATGTATAAGGCAAATGCTGGAAATTAAAGTGAATGGGATTTGGAGGCTATGATCCATATGCCTAAGCAGCTATTAGCTACTGATGCTATATTGAGGTGCATGGCACATCATAACTTAGAGACAGATGTCCTTATATGCAGCATTCTACTTTAGTACTAAGGGCTCACAGGATTTCTAATTTATACCCTCTTTCTCCCATGCCAGTGTTTTCCTTTATTTTTTTTCCTGATTTTTAAAATAATATACACTCATTGTAGAAAATTTAAAAAATGAAATAAGAAAATAATCCTACTCATCATCTTGCCCAGAGGCAACCACTGTTAATAATTAGGCTAATTTCCTTTCAGTCTTTTTTCTAAACAGTTTAGAGAGATCATGCTGTAGAAACAATTTCATATCTTGTTCTAGTTCATTTAACATCAGAAGTATTTTTCCAGATTATCAAAAACTTTTTGTAAACATAATTTTAAAGGCAACAAAATGCCTCAATATCTCACTGAATATACATACCATGATCAGTATCTTTCCTTTTCTTTTTTTTATTACTGTGATAAATAATATTGTGATAAACATCTTAATAACAGTGTCGACTGGGGTGTGTTGTCCAAAGAGGACTTCCACTAGAGGGAAGAGGAAAATTTCTCACCTAATGGAAGAGAAGGATTTTTAAATACATTTCCCATTGCATAACAAGCATTCCATCGGACTTTCATGGCAGCGTCAATTAGAACAGTAGAAATTAAGGCCTGGATAGACTCCTCAATAATTTCAGCAAATCTGGGTTTTTCTATATGAGATGGCTGCAGAAAATGAAGCAAATTTCCAAGGGCCCGGACTGCATTACTTTTCACCTAGAATAAAACGTAAAAGCATTAGAAATCTGTTTTGCCAAAAAGATGTTTCAGAAATTATTTCAGCTTAAAAAAACCCAGGAGGTCCTAGACGCCCTGAAGCAAGAGAGTTAATGAAAACTGCAGCCTGTAAAGGTGCCAGTTCTCAGATCTCTACAAGGTCTTGTGTGGTTAACACTCTGAGCCATTGGAAAGATGAGGTTCTATAGAGCTTCTCACCCTGATATTTTTTGTATTAGACTGGACTTCAGAGAGATGCATCTCGATTTAGAGAGAGCATGTAAAGCCCAGGGAGACACTGCTGGTTTGCAGCAAGGCTAGGAGGAGAAGCTGGGTTTCAAAATTCCAGTCCAATATTTCTGTACTAGAGAAAAGCATCTTTTTCTTTGTAGTATACTAGAATCATCTGAGATTTCTTTTTAAAAAAACAATTCCCAGGCCCTAACTCCAGAAATTCTGATTGAATTAGTCTGAGGTAGAGCTTCCCAGGTTTTTAGAACTACCGTACTAAATTAAGCACTTGGTATGGGTCAGGTACTATGCCAGGTACTGTGCTAGGTGCCTTAACATAAGATGTCTCAGAGTCCAATGAGGTATATGTAACCACTTCCATGTTATAACTAAGGACACTGACCTTCAGAGAAGTTAAATAATGCACCCAGCTACTATAGGGCACGCCAAGATTTGAACTATGTCTGCCTGACGGGATATTCAAAACCAAGGACTGCTCATCTTTCTGACTTGTCAATTCTACTTAAAGATTTTTTTGAAAAAATCAGATTAATATTAAAACAACATGGACTTATCATGGAGTAGTATTACAAATGGCACTGATATTTTTCATGAGATAAAAGATAGCAAAGAAATTGTATAAGTGCGGAGTGAGCCACTTTCTACCCTAAGTACACCCTCAATCTCCTTTAAACAGGGATTGATCTGATGGAATAAAACTATAATACGCTAAGTATCAACCTGACGAATACTAGATTTTGTTGTGGGTCTACCTTGTCTTTATCCTTGGATGCCTCTATAGCCGATCGCAACATCTTCAAGAGCAGGAGCCCAGAGAACTCTTCCTGGAAACTTGGATCTGGTGTTTCCCTGTTCCACCCAAAGCAGGCAAAATGTCAAAAGGTAAAACCCATGTAAATGTATATATACACAAATATATTCATTTAGTATAACTATAAAAACTTTAGGAAAACAGCTTAACAAATCTGTTCAGCTTATACCAAGAACTTATAGTTTATATCCTTTGACCACATTTAGGAATATAACTAAAAGAAATATCTCAAATGGAGATTTCATGCACAAAAACATTTACTGCATATCAAAGCCTAAAATGACATAAATGTTCAATAAGAGAAAAATGGTTAAATAATCATCGCAAAGTGATGATTGTGTAAAATAAATAATGATTTATAAAAAGTCAAGAGAATGCATATACATGTTGTATGTTAGAGTTAAGCAACAAAAAGCTGAACACTTGTCTATAAATAACAACAACTGCCTCTGGGGAGGGGAATGAGGCAATTAAGGTAAGAGAAAGGCTTTTGTACTGTTTGAACTTTTTCCATCACCTGTAAATATATTACTTAAAAAATGAAAATGTGATATTTGAGAAATTGGGAAACCATTTCAAAGGTTTTAGATATGTACTTTCATATTTCCCACATTTTCTATAATGTGAATGTATTTCTTATATCAGCATACAGTTTTTTATACATATATATATAAGAACTGCTTACTAATCTTACTACTTGAAGGAATATAAAACAAAACAAAGCAAGAAGACTGACTGCAAAATATGGGGTGAATTACTGCTAATTCTTTTATAGTAGAGATCAAAGATTTTCTCTTGGGACCTCAGCCTCAGAAGTCTCCCAAGGGAAATAAGCTGAATCACCTACATGTTAACAATCAGAGTGTCTGTCAGGTTGCCCAGAGACCAGGCTGCTTTGGCCCGGACATTCAGAGACTTGTCTTGAAGTGACATCAATACTGCATTTGCTGTGTCTGCAACAAATATGACATCCTATAAGATAAACAAAACAAATGCTGTAGTTACTTTAGGAGTTTACACTGTTACTCTGGAAATTCTCAGATTCATTTTCAGATAAAGTAATAAGTCTTCACCACAAATTTCTATTTGGAAATCAAAACTCATTTACTCAGTTTATCATTCTTATATATTACAATCTGAACACTCATTAAAATCCAAGGGGAAGTTCTCCCATGATTTTGGCATGTGCCATGCACACCTGAGGAGCCTATGGATTTGCTTTTATACCCTAGCCTGTGACAGTTATCTATGAATTCTGAGCTTGGATTGATTTCCGCCTTGAGAAATGATGTTGACAATGAAATACATTTCCAAAACATATATTACTTACTTACATACTTCTCAGTGAGATAAATGTCACAAGTAAGAGTGAAGGAGAAATTTATTTCCTTCTTAGTAAAAATCAGCCTTCTAAATTATTACTATCACATGGTAAGGACTCATCTTATTTTTTCCCAATTGTTCATTAAACATTTACTGGGCACCTAGAGTCCTGGGCAGTGTGCTAATTAAAAATAAATTAACTATTGGTACTACCATATTTTAGTAGCAATTAAGGAAACTAGATTACAAAGCAATTTAATTTCCTTTACTGTCTAACTCAGAAGCTCTACATCCACTCTTTCAAAAAAAAAAAAAAAGGATTGCTAGAGACTACAAAAGAGACACAGAAGAGCTATACAGGCTCACTCTGACCTGTCTGAGACAGGGGAAAAGCACATAGACTCCAAGGGCCCGCGAAGCCGCAGCTTTCACTAAACGATTCTTGCTGTCGTTCAGCCCAAGCAGCATCGTGATGCACAGGATCTGCCAGTCACTCTGCAATGAGAAAGGTTGGCAAAGAAAAAGTGAGAATGAAATAACAAGGGACTGTGACAGGTCTGTGTTTGAGTCCATATTTGGAAGTTGAAACAACTCCTTATTATGTGAGTACCCACTTGGTACAGGGCACACACAGCATCTGTGATCGCTTAACCTTTACAACTGTATGAATTAGGTCATTTTATCCTACTTCATTAAAGCTGCCTTCTTTATAAAAGCTCATTTATATAAATAAGAACAGATGCAAATACCATTGAGGACTAAAGGAAAGGACAGGTTGGATACTATTATGGTGCTGGGTACCAGCTAAGTATTTTCATGTACTTCATGTTATTACTCATGTCGTTCCCATTTTATAGATGATAAAATGCAGTTTTAGGGAAGTTAAGATAATCAAAGATCCAGGAAGTGAAAGAGCTAGGATTTAAACCCAGGTCTTTCTAATGTTTAGATTTGAAATATATCTGAAATCTCTCTGACTTCAAAGACTCTGCTCCCTACACCTCTACCACCCACCTTCTAAGCACAGGGAGGAAAAGCTCTCCTGAGACATTAATATTTTCAGTTTTCCCATTGCCCTCGCCCCACACTCCAGCAGACTAAGCACCTTTTCCTCAGAAATAATGCTGAATACTGGTCCAAACAAAAAAGAATCAAAGTCAAACTCAAGCTCTGACACTCAGGGGCACGATTTAAAGATGAGAAAACAGTTACCGGCAGACTGCTGAAGGCTTCTGGCAAGATGGAAGACAGGGCGTCACAGGCACTCGCCTGCAGAGTCGGGTGCTCTGAATTCTGCAGGGCTCTGGGTAAAGGACCATTCAGCATCATAGTCCAGAACAGCACCACCTGGAATAGGGGCACAGTTAAAACTACAGCCCAGAAGCAACAGTGGACCTAAGGTGACACTAAGACTATCCCAGTGACCAAAGTAATGAAATGGTTTTCCTCACAGTGGAAACTTTTTGTAAATGCTTTTGCTAGTTCTTCTTCTACAGCAATGAAAACTTTAAAAAACAACTAACTGAATCCTTCCATTCTACTGATTGGGAAACTACAGTCTATCATGAAAAAGTGATAGGTATAATAATGAGGAGGAGGATGAAGATGATGATAGTAACAACAATAGCGGTAGCAGCTAATGTTTTTTAGAGAACTTATGATATGCCAGGTATTGTTCTAAGTGCTTTACACATATCAGCTCATATCACCCTCTGCACAACTAACTGTAGTATATATCACTATCTCCATATTCACACAAGGAAACGGAGGCACAAAGAAATAATGTAACTTGATAGTAGGTAGTAGAGCTGGACTAAAATCCAGATCACTGACACCCAGCTGGGACTCTTTCAACCTGATCTCTCGTGGGCACAGAGATCAGGGTCCCAGAGTGGTTCAGAGGCTATATACTAGAGTCCAAAGAGCATGGGATCCAGAGGCAGAGCTGGAGTTGAGTCTTTCAGTTATGCTTCCTGTCTCTGCAATCCTGGGTGAGTCATGGAACCTGTCTAAGCTTTGGTTCCTCTTCAGTGAAACAAGGCATAGACATCCATTTGGCAGAGTTTGTACGATAATAAAATGTAATACTGTGTGTAAAGTTCCTAGCAGAGTGCTTAGTGCATAGCAGAGACTCAAATTGAGCAGTAGGCACTTTGTTTTAAGCACTTTGAAGAATTACCTCACTTCAAAGCCCTTGAGGTAGGCATCCAAAGAGTACCTTTATCAATTTCCTTCCCATGCTTTATTAAATCCCTGAGATTTCAGGTTCATTTGCAAATCTTTCTGGGGTTTGGGTGTCATAAATCCCTGAGATTTCAGGTTCATTTGCAAATCTTTCTGGGGTTTGGGTGTCTCCTCTGCCCCACGGATTTAGTCCTGAGTTTTGCTGTGTATCCTGTGTACCCATTCTGTCTTCCCCACAAGCCTAGCTTCTGGAAACCCAGTCTGGGCCCTCCCCATCCCAAACCAGAAGAATGTGGATAGCTGTGGTTGCTGACCTTCAAGATGACCCAAAATGATTCTTGACTCTTAATGTTTAGGAAGCGATCCCCTCCCACACTAACTTGAGCTGACCTGTGTACCATGGTGTGGTAGTGACATTGTAACAACTTCTGAAGCTTGGTCATAAAAACCCTGTATTTCTCTCTCCATCTCTCTCTTTCCCCCTTTGCCTCTCTCTCTCTTCGATCCACTTGCTATGGGGAAAGCCAGCTGCCATATCGAGAGAATACTCAAGCAGCCCTCTGGAGAGGCCCTCATGGGGAGGAAGCGAGTGAGGCCTTCTTCCAACAGCCAGCACGAACTTGCTATGGTATGTGAGTGAGCCACCTTGAAAAACGATCATTCAGCCCCTATCAAGTTCGGCTGACTGCAGCCCCTGCCAGCATCATGACTAACGGTGTCGTGAGAGACCTGAGCCAGAACCACCCAGCTAAACTGCTCTCAATTCCTGACCCAGAGAAACTCTGTGAGAAAATAAATGTATATTGTTTTAAGCTGCTAAGTGTTTAGGATAATTTATTCCTCAACAAAAGTAATATGGAAAGTATATCTTTTATACAAATGAAACGACACCTGTGTGAACAGTTAAGAGTCTTGCCCAAAGTCACTTGATGAGCAAGGGGAGTAGTTTGGATTCAAAACTAGGTCTGTCTAATGGCAAAGTTCAACCCATTTCCCTGCAATTGGTGACATTTCAGCTTTAGTAGCACACTAAGGGAGGAACTAGGGCTAGACTTTGTTAATTCACTACAATAATGATGGAAATTGTGAAGGGAAAAAAAATAAGCAGGATAAGGGGGGGCACAGGGAGAAAATATCACTAATGTTGAGATGATTTTTCTTTTGACACAAAGTAGACAACTTTTTTGTTGAGGCCACGTGTTCCTCCTCCCACGAAGAACTGAGACAGTGTGGGGGCCACAAACAACCTAAGATCACACGAATCTAACAGGAATTGTGGCGAGGCTGTGACAGTGAAGGAGTTAAGGGGATTAACATTCATTGAGCAGCTACAATTTGTCAGCATCTTTATGTTTCATTCGATCTTCCAACAGCCCTATGAGTTAAGGATTTTTATTCCTCTTTACAATGAGGAAATTATGCTTATAATCACATATCCATTAAGTGGTACTTGCTAGATTTGATCTCATGCCTTCTGATTCTAAATCGTTGGCTGTTCTCACCATTCTAGTCTGACTGTTGGGCAGGCTGAGTAGCCAAACTAGGTTTTTATGCAAAAGGAATACTGTTTTTTGCATTGCTGACTGTATGTTACATATAATCCTAACACATATTGAACTGCAAATAAACTGAAATGCAAATAAAACCTATTTATGCTAGTATATCATCCTAGATTAGAAACTATAATTTTTGACATTGGAAGAAACCATAGTGTCTACTCCACTTAATCACTGAGCCTCAACATAAAACTGACTGAAGCACTAAGAAAAGGCAAAACTATGAATTGACATTTATTTACCAAGGTGACTGGCACTCTCTGATCAGGTGCTATGGTAGAATCTGGTTTATACTGTTGAATTAAGCCTGTACCCAGTTCTTCCAGAAGCTGTCAAGATAGAAGAAATAGATTATCAAAGCAGAATGTTAGAACTATGAAGGTAAAAGACTACTTCAGTTTGGAGATTACATCAAATCAAGGAGTAAAATAATTTCCAATTGATTTTCTTTCTTTCTTCTGTAACTTCTGTGTCAGAGGCATTCTTTCCAGGAGCAAAATCACCAGCTATATACAGTATTGTTAATTTCTTACCAAATCAATTTTTTGGGATTATATGTAGAGCTAAAAATAGAGGAATGTATGATGACTTCTCTACCTGAAACCTCTTGAAGAAACCTCAGAAGCAATGAACATGTACCAGAGGGAAGAATAGAAAGGGAAAACCGAGGAAAAAAGCATATGGCTTTTAATGAAAATTACCTTTGCTCCATGAAGCTGAATGGATGGATCTGCTTCCCCCATGCACTTGCAAATCACCTCTCCAAGCTCCATCAGGTATACCTGAGCCACTGAAAAGTAGCCCCTTGCCAGATGAGCCAATACCTGCAAAGAGAACAAGCATTAACCCCAAGACCTGAATGCAGGGCTGCAACATCTGAAAAAGTATTTCAATATTTCAGAAATCACTCACACTTTAACAAAGGGGTGAAATATGATGAATAAAATGAACAACTATAATCTTTATTTTATGACTAAAATCGATGACTTCATATACGTCTATGGTGCTTTGTAATTTATAAAATGTGTTTCATTAAGATTATCAATATTACCTCATTTAAGCCTGAGCACAATTTTTTGAGGTAGGTGTTAACTGAATATTTCTGCTGAAGAAACTAAGCTGAAAAAGTTAAAGAAGTTAAAGGACATGTTTAATATTAACCATAATTAGCAGCAGATTCCAGGACCAAATCCATGTCTTACACTATATTTCAGTACAGAAAAAACAAATACTTCAATCCAGAATTGTTTTCTCCCTTTGAAAGAATAATTAATTATATTTAGTTGTCTCTAAGCAGATATAAGACCAAAGAAAAGTTTATAGAGAATAAAACACTTATTATATTGTAGAAATCAAAGATTGACTATACAATTTCCTTCAGAATTACTATGGAATTATTACATCCACCTGTCACGTAATACTTGAGGTGACTAATATGGCTTACAAAGAGGAATGAAACTGACATTTTACAACCAAAGCTCCCCCCTCCCACCAAAACAAAACAGCAACAACAAAGAACTCACACCTAAAATACAACTCCCACTAACACCACTGTCATGTGGTTCGGTTTTACGTCATTTTCAGATTCGCTAACACCCTGTGAAGGAAGAATAATTGCTTCCATTTCAGAGATGAGGAAAGGAAACTTCCTACCTGTAAGGCCTCCAATCGCATAGGGGATGGTACGTAGGTGCTTCCTGCTGCAGAACCAGCATCAAGACCCAAACAGGAATCCTCCCTGGGAAGTACAACAGTGGAAATGCAAAGTCGAATGAGCCAGCAGGGTTCTGAAGACCCCTTTGGCGAACTAATTGATGCTTCGTCCAGAAAGGGTCCTGAGGGGGCTTTCTTCCACCAATCAGGAGGGCTGAGGTGAGGAGTTGCTGAATTGCTATTGCCGAGTCCGGAAGAACAGGGCTGTTGTAAAAGCAGCTGGACTTCAGGTAAAGGGGCATGTGTGGACACTATGGCTCCTAAGAGCGTGAGGCTTGACACACGAACATTAACATCTGTCAAAGGAAATAGTAAGAACCTATCACCGTAGGAACAGCTGTCATGACCATAGTTATCCCTGCAGGCAGTTAAGAATTATGGCATCCTTGTTTAATCTGTATCTAATTAAACCTCTAGACCTAACTTCCAGTGTACAGGAAATACATGGGACAGAAATATAAGTTAAACAACACTATAAAGAAAGAATCAGACAAATAGAGAATGTAAGACATTCTATAAAACAATCAGGCTGGACTTTTCTAAAACTCAGTATCATGAAAGAAAAAAAAGGTGGGGCATTACTCTGGATTTAGTGACATAAAAATTAAATGTAACGCATCAATCTTGAACGAACCTAGGGTTTGTTTTTTTTTTAAGCTATAAAAGACATTTTGGTACATATGGAGAAATTTGAATGTAGACTAGATATTAGATGATATTATGAAATCAATGTAAATTTCTTAGGTGCAAGAATGGTTTTGTGTTTTTTGGGAGGTTGTCTTCATTCTTAGGCAATGCATGTTGAGGTGGAATATCATGTCTGTAATTTACTTTCAAACAGTTCAAGGGAAAAAAGGTCTATTAAATATATTTACATATAAAAAATACACATATATACACATACATATACATATATACACGCACATATGTATACGTACATACACAGATACATTTATGTAGAAAGAGACACAGAAAGCAAGTATGGCAAATATTAACAACTATTAAGTCTAGGTAGAGGTAGACAGGTGTTCAATGTACTATTCTTTCAAATTTTCTGTGGGTTTGATCATTTTAATAATAAAAACTTACTGGAAGACAAAGCCAGACACTTGAAAGGTACCCATAAGACGTAGTCCACTCCCCTCAGTTTACAGATAAAGAAAAGCTGGTGCAGTGGAATAAGCAGGGGACTGAGCAAGAGACTCAGGTTGTTTTAATCTTACTTCTGCCACTAAGATGAGGAGACACCTTAAGGCAAAATTTACCTTTCTGAGTCCCATTTTACATGTTGGTAAAAGGAGTGAACTGAACCTAGTCTACACATCATTATCTCACTTAAGCCTCATAAAAATCTTATGAAGTATAATTCTTCCTGTTAGGAGGAAATTAGGGTTCAGAGAGGGCCATGAGTATGAGATGGCAGAAATAGGAGTGAGCTGCAGATCCTCAGACTGATTCTGGGTCTAGCACCCTTCCCATGACGTCACAAAAAACACCCACACCTCCTTCAAGTCCTGTAATTGTGACGGAAAAACTCAACTTATCAGAATGTGGTCTGATCCTAAAGCTTGCAAATAAATGTTCTAAAGGCAAGTACATATATATAACACAAATATATTATGTGTGAAAAAAAGTCAGAAAATATCAAGATATAAGACCCTGTAGTTGGTGGGGATTTCAGGTTCTGGAATTTTATCTAAAATTCAGAGGAGACAATATTAAAGAAGTTAGGCTTTATATTCCAGTTTTTCTTTCCAAAAAGATGATGTCTGTCTATCTGACTGTCCATCCAGCCTCTACTTATGCCTAATAATGTGAGTATTATACAGTAGAGGGGGACCCCTTGCACCTGGCTTAATACTAATTCTAAAGGGATACTCTAGTTACTGCACTGAAGCATCGAAGAGGCATTAAACTTTACAATTTCTCCAGTTCATTTCTTTCAGGAGTCAAAAGTAAAATTCTAGCAACAGTTGATTCTCTTGAAAACTTGAGAAGAGTAAGGAGAGATTATCATAGAGCTACACAATTGCTATGAATATTTTTTTAACTAACAATCTAGATTTGATTGATATAAAGAAGCAAGTAGTTTTAAACTACTACCAACCTTTGTGGCAGATGTAAGGCTTTATTTGGTTCCAGACTTTGGTCAACAGGCTGAGTTTCAGACGGTTGTAAGGTGAATTTGATACTAAATTTGCAAGGCACTGCAAAATACAAGAATAGCTTGTCAAAAGGCCTGATTGAGCCATAGTACAAAGACAAAATTTTATAGCATTTAATTTCAAAAGAAAAGTCTTCCCATTTATTTGAAAATCGATCTTTTTTTTTTTTCCTTAGGGTGAATAGCACTTGTATGCTCAGTGGTACAACTTAAAACTAAAAATAAAGGAGTATTTTTAGTAAATCATTTATTTGGACATACAGATGATAGCTAAGATCAAACAAGTAGGTCCAAATAGAATATCTTTTTAAAAATTATGACAGTTATATTCTTAAGCCAAGTTACTCTGGGGAAATGTAAAACATTATACAAAACTGAAACAGAGAAACCCCTTCTAGAACCTACTGATATATAACCTGGCATATTTACCTTAATTATCTGAGTAAGGGTCTGTGAGGATGACTCGGCCACCAAAGCCAACAAAAGACATCTGTGCAACTCTCTGATGCTGGAAGCAATCATTACAGAGAAGGGAGTAAAAGCCCTTCTGTGGTCACTGGTATCTTCGGCAACAGAAAGAAATTGCTTTGAGCCTTCCAAGATGGCAGATAAAACTTGTAGAGCACAGGCACGTGTCTGAAATGTCAGGATGATTTATATCAGTTAGTTAAAAAGCAGGCACCGGATCCCCTTCTTCCTATATACATTTTTAATTTTCAAAGTATTTGGCTTATTTTAATTAGGAGAATAAAGGCACTGGGATTACCTATCAGGCCCTAAAGGTAGCCATGAACTAGACCACTTGTACCTCACACTTAAAAAATTTCTTGAATCACATTGCTGTTAGGTTTTCTTACGGTAAGGAATAAGTCCAAGCTACACCATAGTACAAAAACCTAAAATTATGAGCATGAGAATAATTTAAAGATTAGAGTCCTAGTTTATTCAAGCAGATAATCAACTGAAAAGAGAGGATAGCTAATGGGACAGAAAAAAATACGTATGTCTAGATTCTGTTTCATATCAAAATTTCTGAGGACAGTCTGTTCATATTCTACCCTGAAGCATCTTTGAGTGCTCAATGTTAATTAAATAGGGTATTAGGAACTGTGTAAATTCGATTTGGCAGGCACCGTTAGTGATCCAAATTTTTCATTCTTAGGTGCAGGAAATAGCACTGCCTGCAGCGAGAGTCTTTGATAATCAAAGAATACCCTTAATATACCTTGATGGATGAAAAGGAAACAAGTGCACCTTTGTCATAGGACTGTTGTATTTGTCAGGAAAAGTGTCACCACATCAATGCATTTTCTTCATGAGGTTAAAAGATTACTTTCGATTGACACTGTGATACTTTCGTAGCATTGAAAACAAGAAAATAATTAAAAGAAAGCCAATTTAACTAAAATAAAGTGTAAATGATAATATGAAAAAATGCTGTACCCTCTCTGAGAAGCTCACCCAAAAATGCCAATTAAACACTTTCTATCAGACTTTTGAAAAGCAGGAATCGACATAATTCTAGGATCTAACTTGAACATTAACTCAACATGAAGCATATCTGAATTTAGTATAAAAAAGGTTTTTCAGAAAATTCTCAATTATATAATCTCCAAGTAACCAAGGAATAAATAAGTCATTTCATAAACAAAAAACTAAAGAGTTATTGCTTTGAGAAGAAATTTATAGCACAGCAGTATGATTCTTTGGAATTAAGCATATCATTTAAGTTAGAAAGTTGATAATGTATTAGGAAATTATATGTGAGGGAAAGCAAGAGCATCTGAATGCATGAGCAAGTGCACACGAGAGTGTACTAGCAGGCTAGTGCTCACGTCAGCTGATCCAAGAACTTACATCAGGGGCTGGCACACTTCTACAGTAAAGAGCCAGTAGTACATATTTTACATTATAGAATTTGTAGACCAGAGTCTCTGGAGCAACCACTCAACTCTGCCAGGGTAACTATATAAAGGAATAAATGTGACAATGTTCCAATAAATTTTTACTTATGAACAATGAAAACTGAATTTCATATAACTTTCACATGCCATGAAATATTATTTTTCTTTTGATTTTTAAAAAACTATTTAAAAGCATAAAAACCATTCTTAGCTCATGGGTCATACAAAAACAGGTAGTGAGCCAATTTGGCCCACAGGCCAGTTTGCCAACCTCTGATTAGATGGGTTACTGGTCTGAACTGAAAAGGTAGATATTAGCTAAGCTTCCATTTCTTTAGATGGAAATTTTAAAAATCATAATTCTGACAGCTCGCAAACCAAGTAAAATTAAAATCCAAGTTGTGGAAATAAACGACGCTCAAAAATAAAAAATATTCAGTTCAATTAACTTTGGTACCCTAAGAGACAAAAAGCATCCATGACTATCATAGATGAAAACAAAAGAAATGTCACTGAAATTGGTTATTTTTCACCACGGAAGTATAAAATCTTTATAGAAATGTGATATTATATCAAATTATACTTCTCATAGTTCTAATTTAATTTCTTTTAAGCTCTGTTTAAAATATTTCTTGTTATAAAAATGCTATTTATGACACAATCCAGTTCAAGTTCTGCTTCATTTATTCTTATACCAATATTTAATATACTGTTTACCAGCTTTCATCAGCACTTTCAGCAGAAATTACTGATGTGCAAGCAAACTATTAGAGGTACAGCTCTCCAGAGAGCTTATTTTGTTCCTAAGTTTTTACTGTCAGAATATTTACAATGATGGAGAAAAGACTTCAACCTTATAAACACCAGTGCTCAGTTTCACAAGAGGGTAGTTACACCGCCTTGGGCATGAAGGCTTGTTCAAAGGTAAAGAAACAGAAAAGCACTTTTCCTTTTTTACTGCTTAAGAATGTAGCAAAAATATCTGCTGAGATAGCTCAGTCTATTGTTATTTTTTCCTTTTTATGTATGTTGTATCTCAGAGTATTTCTGGAGGGTGATGAAGAAATCACTGCTGGGAGTGGGTACCATGGAAGTGTTAATGCAGGGCACCGGGCTGTTTTCTTCTTTGGCTTTGTCCAAGTACTGATTATTCTTCATACATGTTCAGGATTAAGTTCATTGACTCACACTTCCAAAGTTGGTTGCCTTTTAGATAGAGGCATTTGAACATTTTGTCAGAGTCTCTAGATTCAGAGAGATCCAAGCAAAGGTCACCTGTTCTTGGTTGGTCACATAAGAGAAAACCTGATTACCTACCATTCAATGACAGTTAAAAACTCTAACCCTTTATTCTCTTTCCTAGTTTTACCATCTAATATCTAGATTTTGATTTGTTTCCACATTTCATAACTCTCAAAAAGAGAAATAAATCATCACGGAATTTGAAAATCAGGATAATTCTCAAGGTATGAAGAGGAAGGTTTTCCTATAGTTTGTTCTTTAGATCAAGTCACCAATGGGACTTATATCTATATAATCTACCTTTGTAACACCTGAGGAAATCATATAGAAGAAATTCTTAAATTAGTTGTGTTATTTTACTGATTACTCCATGCTACCTGGAAGCACAGGATGTGCCTTCTGAAGCACATTTCCAAAATGTAAACATGTGACAATTTCCCAAATTGCCAAATCCTAAAAGAAATTTCTAAGTTTTCTCCTTCCCACTGAACCATTCTAGAATTTCGTATTCCGATTTCCTGATAGTAATCTGTCATTGTTGGTGTTCTGAATGGAAGAGTCCAATCAACTTTCCTTCAGTCCATCTCTCTTTGGAAAATTTCTCAGTGTATTAGTAAAAATTGTGCTTTCAGTTGAATCTACCACTGGTCATATCAGAGCTGCCATGAACTCATACTATCATCACTGTACACTTCGATGACAAGAACCATTATTGTTATCTTGTCATGTTTCATCCTGGATAAGAGGAACTTCAGTCAGCCACCCCTATACTCAATGAGCACCTAAAAAGATGACCACTCAGACTTTCTACATGGCTGCATCTCTTAATCTAGCTCTGATCAATCCAAAATGCTGTTCCATTCCAATTACGTGAACTAGTACTTCTAAGTTTTCGCATATAACTTTCTAGAAGTCTTCATTAAAAGGCTCTCAGACTGCCGTCATCTACCAAAAAACTTTCTTTTACCATGTGTTTTGGTGCACAATTAATTACACTATGGACATTGTGCCAAGGTATGCTTCCAAACCTCTTGTGCACAATAATTATCACACTTATTTACACCCTTCTAAATTTAATAGCTGCTAAGAATCTATTGATATAATCATTTCACTCGCCATTACATTGAACTGATGAATTTTAATCATTATTTTGACCTTTTTAAAATCCTCTTTAAGAATGATGACTAGTTTTCCATTTCTCCAGGGCCTTCAAGTGGCTTTTGTACTACTGGACCTAGGACATCTCCCAGAAGGAAATTTTGTACTTTTTTTACTCATCACTTTTCTTATAGTCACTGAATTTAAACAGCAAGAACATATCAAAAGGAACCCAAACCAAGGACAACTGCTTTGCAGTACATAAAATTTCTCATGGCACTCTTAAGTCAAATGTAAACATTTAAAAAATATAAAGACATAAACATCATGAAAATTATTTCAATCCACTTTCATTAGACATGACCTCATAACCTCTCATATCCCAAACTCGCATGTCCCACATCCCCTCAGCTGCAGTGCAGCTGGTTTACTTGGCCTGCTAATTGCTCCATGGCACCATCTCCTTGGCTATCTATTGCAGCTCCCCTCAGCTGGAGGGTCTTTAAATATATATGTTAGCCTTTATAACAGTTTTCCTTTCAATTATTAGAATGGCTTCATTATTGATTTACTTGCCACCATTCATTTTCCTTTTATCTCCCAGGTTCTCATTTGCTATTAATTTAGTCCATCTGAAAATTTTCTACTGGTTTGACTACTTAGGATATTGGGTATTTTCAATAACCTACAAAAAATACTACTGTCCTAAATAAAACTATTCACTTTAAGAGGAATTCTATATTGTATACTTTCACGAAATGTCATAAGCATTTTTATAAGCCTTACACATACTTCATAATCATTATGTACCATGATATTCACTGATTAAGCCATTTTTTATTTTTTCCTATTATGAGTACCATGGCAATCAATATTTCCATAAAAGAGAAGCACAGCTGCTTCAGTGCAGCTCAAAAGGGACAATAACTAAGTGT
Source organism: Pteropus vampyrus (assembly GCF_000151845.1). Lineage (NCBI taxonomy): Eukaryota > Metazoa > Chordata > Mammalia > Chiroptera > Pteropodidae > Pteropus > Pteropus vampyrus. The sequence goes on along the minus strand of NW_011889139.1, from coordinate 1,044,169 downwards.
GCTCAGGCTTCAAGCAGGCCCTGGGGCAGGAAGTGACAGTGTGATCTCCCTCAACCTGTTTTCCACATAAGACCATTTCCCGCCTACCCAGTGGTTCTCAAGTCAGGACTTCCATTGGTAGTGTACGAGCTGCATTCAGCTAAGATTGAATAGGGCAGAGAAAACCATAAAGACTTGTAAAGTTTTCCTCCTGGCATAATGCTTGGAATTTGAATGCCCTTACCTTTGGCGAAGGATCTTTCAATGTAAGAGTCATCAAGGAGACAGACTGTGGGCTTCCCAGCTCAGGTGTATCAGGAACAAAGGCTGACCAGTAACCATAAAGAACTTTTTTTTCTATTGATTTTATAGTTGAAAGAAAACAAGCTAATGCTCCTTGGCGAACTTTGGCTTGGTAAGACCTTTAATAACCAAGAGAAGAAAGAAAAAGTCTTTTAATAGTTTTTTTAAAAATATAAGCATGAAATACTATTTATTCAAGCCAACTCAAATGACATGGAGAAATTCAACATCCTGAATAAGTCCTAAAGATGGCAACATATTTTAAAAAAATAATATTTTCAAAATGCAATTAAAACCTGTTAAAGCAATTTGTTTATATAACAAGTTAAGATAAAGTTGACAATTAATAAAACACAACTAGATAGAGAATGAGAGGGCAGCATTTTGATGATAGGAAACCAGTATTACAGGAGACATTGTGGAGTAGCCATTCATCCAACAAACATGTACCGAGTATCCTCATGTGTGTCAGGCATTGTGCTGACATAAACCAAGTCCCTACCCTTGATGAGCTTATTAATGCCAGAGAAGAGAGTTGAAGAGATAACTGCAACACATCATGATCAATATTAAAGCAGAGATAGGTAAAAGGGTTATCTAAGCCAGAATTGGGTGGTCAGAAAATGCTTCTCAGAGGATATGATTGCCAAGCTCATATTTAAGATGAGTAGTGGTTAACAAGGCAAAAAGGCAAAAAGAAAAAGAAAGAAAGAATATTCCAGGCAGAGGAACTACATGTACAAAGGCCAATCAAGAGAACAAGGCAAAATGCAGAGTAATGCAAAGTCCCACATAAATGAGAATCAAATTAAATCACATGCAGCAGTCATATAACTTAGTGAAGTTATAAAAACTTACATGCAACTTAAAATATAAGGCATAAAAGTATAACAAAATACTACTACCTCATTTTACTCTGCAGGCCTCCTTCAGCATCAGAATAATCTGACTCACTGCTGCTGAGCTTTTTCCAACTGGGAGAGCTGAAGGGTGAAGAGACTCGATCTTTTCCTGCAGCTCCACTTCCATCTAATGACAAACTCTGGACACCCAGGGAGGAGAGACGCTGAGTGGTCCCTTCATGCAGGTTTACTCTGCCCAGGCCAGTGACCGGGGCTGCTTCTTTTTCACCACTGGATTCTTCTTCCTCCTCCTCACCTTGCTGGATTTTCTTTGGTTTTACTTTTGATTTTTTCTTTTTATTCTGATGTTAGAAGCAAATGAAAACATTTATATGATAGCTATTTCAAAATGGCTTTTAACTGAATCATTATTACTTTCTCATTTGAGAATTACCAAATATGTCCCCGATATGTCATTGGAAGAGAGAAAAGAAGGGAAAAAAAAAAAAGGTAGCACTTCCTTAACACTCTATATGTCAGGCACTATCTTAAGTGCTTACACATACCCTATGGGACTATACAAAGCAAGGTATGAAAAGTGTGAGACAGAGCAAAACTTGTGGCCTGGGTTTACATTCTACTCCTGTAACCCTGGGCAAATCGTTTAGCTTCTATGAGCTTGACCTTCTCATTTGTAAGTATAAAGCTAATGCTACCGACCTTACACACTGCATAGTGTGAAAGCATTCAGCCTTCTCAACTTGTGTTCTGCAAGAGAATTAAGGTCTACAGAAAATGTCCTGAGTGACTGTTTTCTCAGTTCTCCCAAATATGATCCATAATTAGTACCACTCTAGATGCATAAGAGAGACGTTAATCCATTACATATAATGCATGTTTCAGGGCACTGGGGTTTTGTAGGTATAGATATCAAGTAAAAGCCAGTTTCTTTCTTTTCCTTCTTTCTGACATCCAAATATCTCTGGAATCTGTATTCTTCTCTGTATTCTCGAATTTTCTGAACTTGGGGAAAAAGATCCTCATTGCTTCCAACTTAAGTTATTAATGTGGCTCCAGACTCAAACCACAATGATTTTTCTAACATGCAAATCTTATCACATCACTCTGCTATATACTATTCTTCAGTGAATCTCTCCCATCTATATGATAAAAGCCCAAACTCTTTAGCATACTATATAAGACGCGTATGACTTGGCCTTTGCTTCATACTTGCCCCAACCCTCCCCTCCTTGTACCTGACACTCTAGCTCAACTAGTTAACCATGGGCTATACGCACTCTCGTTCCCTATGTTTACACACCTTTTGTTCCCTTGTAATAAAACACTTTCCTTCCTTTTATGTACCACTACCAATTCTTGAGTCTCAGTTTAGCCACCACATCTTTTAAAAAGCCTTCTTATTCCTTAATTTGATTGGGTACCCTGAATGTGTTCCCAAAGTACCCTGTGAATATTCTGGTGAAAGAAACCATAATATTGCATTATAATTGTTTATTCATCCATCTTCACTTTTCCTCCAAACTCCTAAAAACAGACTATATCATTAATGGTTAGCACAATATCTGGGATATAGCAAATGTATAGTAAATGTAGATTAAGTGAATGAGTGAAAGAATTCCTAATTATAAGCATTTTTATCAGGTATTACATTTCTAGATGTAATACCTTGGCCATGTATCTGTAGATTCTAGCTTCTCCAACAGAAACATGAGGGAGAGGACAGTTATCTGGAAAGGCTGGGAAATTGGTAAATATAAGTAGCATGGAGATAGTTAGCTGACTGGTAAGTGGATTCTAATGGTCCACAGAGGGGCTGGCAAATTATAGTCCAAAGACCAAATCCAGCCCAGTGCACAGCCTGTTTCTGTAAATAAAGTTTTACTGGAACACAGCACACACATTCGTTAACACAGTGTCTATGGCTGCTTTTGCCCTAGGACATCAGAGTTGGCATTTGCAACAGAGACCTAAAATATGTACCAGCTAGCCTTTCACAGAAAAAGTTTGTTGACCTACGGTCTTGAGCATTTGAGAGATGAAGATGCCTGGCTTTGGGTGTAAACTGAATGCCTATTTTTTATAGCTGTTATACTACTTAGACATCTTAAAATATAAGATACTCTAACTGGTATTTTTAGCAGTGTGATAAATTTAAATTTACTATGCTAAAACCCCTAACTTGAATCAAATTCGGTGTGAGCCTTTGGCACAGTAGTAACGCAAATCACAGAAAACACACAGCAAGCAATTAAAAACAATCTGCAACTTAAATGTAAATTTGCATAAATGTACCACAGTTGGTCGAGAAGCGCTGGATTCTAATTGCTGCGGTTTGACAGGTGGTCGCCCATCATACTGAGGTAGTGGAGTGGGGTACAATACCGTGGGCATCTCTATGTTTACTCCAGGGAGTCCATGAAACATGGATTTCTAATGATGATGATTAAGGAAACACACACAAAAAACATAAATCAGAAATCAGAAACCAGAATTATTCATTGTGTTCTGGATCATACAAACAGATTATTGTTTAGAAGTTTAATTAAAGAAATAAACATGAAAGAAAATAGATAGCTTGAAGGTTTAGGACTTAAAGAAGAATTTAATCTCATCCAGGCTCCAGGTGGGTCTGGTTTGTCCAGATCAAGTTAGGCTTGATTTTAGTTTACTTATTTACTTATTTTTATTTATTAATTTTTAAAATTTACCTAACCAGTTTTATCCAATTATTTTATCTATCTATAATTTTTTTTACCCATCTATCATTTATATTTAGCTTATCCATGTCCACATCCAGATATCTATCTATTTAGAAGTAGTGGTGATGGCACAGAGAAAGAATAAAAATTTTCATCATGATAAAGCTAAGTTATCATACATGGCTTTGATCTGAGGCCAGGACAAAGCTTCTTTCCATTTCCTGGCGCACAAGAAGACAGCTGAGCCCCAGAGAGGCTGACCTGACTTGCCCACTGACTCACAGGCTCAGAAGCCAAAAGACGGCAGCCTACTGACACACATCTCGATTGGCCTGCCCACTACTTGGGGACAAGAGCCAAGGAGAAACTCTGGTTCTTCTTTCAAGTACAAAGAGATTCAAAATAATCTAAAATTATCTACAGATCATACCTCATAACCTATTCCCTAAGTCAAAATATATTTACTAAAGCAAGGTTTATTGTTCTCCATTGTTTTTTGTTTTGTTTTGTTTTTGTTTTAATTTATTATTATTTATGCCTACAGCACCTCGTCTTCCTAGTTGGTCTCCCATCCAAGTACTAAGCTTAGCTTCCGAGATCAGACCTCGGGCTTGTTCAGGGTGGTGTGGCCGTAGACCATGGACCGTGGTTCCACTGGGGCACAAAACCCAGGACCTTCTGAGTGTAAAGCAGACGTGCTAACTGCTACACTATGGAACCAAGTCCCCATTAATTCTAAGTATGCTTGAATATAAACATTTTATGCTTTTCTCTTAAAAAAAAAAAAAAATACCCTAAAGCTAGCCTTGGAGTGATAATGTAAAGTGGTCTTTATTCCTGGGGTTTAATAGGAAAGATACTAACCATAATGAGGACATAGAGTTTAAACAGATAATGCCTTACCTTTAGCACCGCTAGAAGAGCTCCAAGGTCATCAGTCTGTGTCAATTTCATCTTCCCACCATTTAAAAGAGACTGTATACCTTTTAAAGCATTTTGTAACAACTAGGGGGGGAAAGGAGACTAAGTTAAAAGATAAATGAAATTTGGTTGTCTAGGCATCAACTTTCTAGCACCACTTAAAATGGAGATAAAGTCTTTAGGTGATGAAAAAATCTTTAGACGGGAAGGGTGGGGTGGTGGGGAAAGTAGAGATGAAGATCCAAAGAAGAGATCTTCTCTTCTAGCTTCTACTAATTATTTTCCAGAAGAACAGGGTGCTCTTATTGAGTAAGAGTGATCTTTAAGAGTTTATAAATCAGCATGTACAAATGATGAGTGAAGGAGGGGGAGGGAGGGAAGAGATGTTTGGTGGGAAGAATATGACTGGAATGAAAAAACGGCAGCAGAGATCAGAAGCAGGGAATATCTACACTGCAGCAACCTCAGCAGCTCTTATAGGCAAAGAAATGTATGTGGGGACAGGTTTCTGGAGGGCACTTCTGATTGAGACTGATTTTTGACTCAGAAATCTCAGTTCTAGGATTCTGTCCTTTAGAAATACGCCCCACTTGGAGAGAATGTGAACTGTAGCCTTGTTTGAAATAGTGGAAACACTGAAAAAACTTGAATGTCCATCAATCATGACAATGAATATATAAGAAGCTAACCCTCTGCTAACATGTGAAACTCAACAATAATAATAGCATGCATTTTGCCAAGCACTTTAAATGCTTTATTTCACATACTACTCATAAGACCCTTAACAAGGTAGTTATATCATCTGTCCTATTTCTGAGATAAGGAACATGGAGATATTAAGTAACTTGCCCAAGGTCTCCTAGCTAGAGAGTTAGAAAGCATGAGGTACATGAAAAGAGGTCCTGAATAGGTACTGAAAAGAGGTCCAAGATATTAAAAAAGAAAGTGGCAAAACAGCGTATTTAACACGATCCCATTTAAAAATTGTAAATATGGTCATTTATATATAGAAAAAAAAATCTGGGAGCACGTAGGACAAATTGTTTCCAGTGGTTATATCTGAGCAGAGAGCTATAGGGAACTTTTACCATCTTAGATCTATAATTTTTGAAATGTGCTACTCAGAATTTAAAACATGTTAAGAAATTGTCATATTTGCAACAGATTTTTTTAAAAAAGAAATAAAATATTGCAGATATTGTTGAATCCACTCCTTTCCCTTCCATCTAAAAGACAGTCACTAGTCTGAAATGGTATTGCTTTTATAGTCAGGAGGGAAAAAATAGTTTTCTTAAAAACCTAGAATTACAAAACAAGAACGACAGCAAAAAAAAAAACAAAAAAACAAAAACAGTGTCTTGTAATTTAAGCTTGAAAAATATGATTTTAATTTTTTAGGCTAGTAACATTACACTTATACCTTTATCTCTAGACAAAACTAATACAGCAACCAAATTAAACTCTTTGGTAACAGCTTCTGTTTCACTGCTACATCTAACACATCTAAACATTCACAAGATTAGTGAGTCCCACCTACCATGCAAAACGTGATATCATCCATATCAGATGATTTTGGAGACTGTAAAGTGGTCAAGAAAGCTTGGAAGCAAATATTTTGGTAGGGCTCCTCCAAGTACGGCTGTCCTGGCACACTGAAACACACACAGAGAAAGCAGCTCAAACTCAAGTCTCCCTTGAAATGGGCTTGCAAAAGAATAAGAATTAAAAGTAGCAGTAATACAGACTAATGGAGTTGGAATATATCCTTGAATAAAACTGTATTATGGAAGATTGTACACTTTGG
>NW_011889139.1:1016391-1037550 GCF_000151845.1 Pteropus vampyrus | reverse complement strand
TGGGGACAGGTTTCTGGAGGGCACTTCTGATTGAGACTGATTTTTGACTCAGAAATCTCAGTTCTAGGATTCTGTCCTTTAGAAATACGCCCCACTTGGAGAGAATGTGAACTGTAGCCTTGTTTGAAATAGTGGAAACACTGAAAAAACTTGAATGTCCATCAATCATGACAATGAATATATAAGAAGCTAACCCTCTGCTAACATGTGAAACTCAACAATAATAATAGCATGCATTTTGCCAAGCACTTTAAATGCTTTATTTCACATACTACTCATAAGACCCTTAACAAGGTAGTTATATCATCTGTCCTATTTCTGAGATAAGGAACATGGAGATATTAAGTAACTTGCCCAAGGTCTCCTAGCTAGAGAGTTAGAAAGCATGAGGTACATGAAAAGAGGTCCTGAATAGGTACTGAAAAGAGGTCCAAGATATTAAAAAAGAAAGTGGCAAAACAGCGTATTTAACACGATCCCATTTAAAAATTGTAAATATGGTCATTTATATATAGAAAAAAAAATCTGGGAGCACGTAGGACAAATTGTTTCCAGTGGTTATATCTGAGCAGAGAGCTATAGGGAACTTTTACCATCTTAGATCTATAATTTTTGAAATGTGCTACTCAGAATTTAAAACATGTTAAGAAATTGTCATATTTGCAACAGATTTTTTTTAAAAAGAAATAAAATATTGCAGATATTGTTGAATCCACTCCTTTCCCTTCCATCTAAAAGACAGTCACTAGTCTGAAATGGTATTGCTTTTATAGTCAGGAGGGAAAAAATACTGTTCTTAAAAACCTAGAATTACAAAACAAGAACAACAGCAAAAAAAAACCAAACAAAAACAGTGTCTTGTAATTTAAACTTGAAAAATATGATTTTAATTTTTTACACTTATACCTTTATCTCTAGACAAAACTAATACAGCAACCAAATTAAACTCTTTGGTAATAGCTTCTTTTTCACTGCTACATCTAACACATCTAAACATTCACAAGATTAGTGAGTCCCACCTACCATGCAAAACGTGATATCATCCATATCAGATGATTTTGGAGACTGTAAAGTGGTCAAGAAAGCTTGGAAGCAAATATTTTGGTAGGGCTCCTCCAAGTACGGCTGTCCTGGCACACTGAAACACACACAGAGAAAGCAGCTCAAACTCAAGTCTCCCTTGAAATGGGCTTGCAAAAGAATAAGAATTAAAAGTAGCAGTAATACAGACTAATGGAGTTGGAATATATCCTTGAATAAAACTGTATTATGGAAGATTGTACACTTTGGTTAATTAATTACTGCTATGGGACAGGCACAAGACTTGAATGAACAGGAAGAAGGAAGAATGGTTTCTATAGGGAAAAGATACAGAAGTTTGTAATGGAAGAAGTATGGAGAAAGAGAAATCTTATTCAGCTCTGCTTTTCAGTTCTTAAAGGAAAATAATGCAGACAGGTCCTGCATTATTTGTCAAGAGAGAATCACACAGCTGAACCTGCCCTCCTAGTCACTGAACAACACTGCAATATAGAGACAAGATATCATACATCGGTTCAAGTTTGTGCTGCTCATTTTCTATTGCATGAATCTAGAACTGGGATTGGTTTCATTTTCTTAGAAGAAATTGGCCTTGACAGATAAATCTCACCAAAGCTTAAATTCATATGAATATATCCTTCTAAAAGACTGAATAAGGTTAGAATTTATACCGATAGAAAACAACACCATGCATGACAGACTTCACATATATCACTTTTACTGTATTTTAGGCATAAAGTCCTAGTCTATTTTTCCTTCGTTTCTTTACAAACTTTCTTTATAAGCAACATTAAAATTAAAAATAAACAATATAAGATGTACTTATTAGCAAAGAACATAGGAAATGTAAAGTAGGTTATTTTTCTAAGTTGGCTCTGGCTTCAGACAGATTGAACCACCTACAAAGGGCCCACAAGAGGCCTTATCTTATTACAACTGGGAAATCTGATTGGATCCACATACCTGAGACATAAGTTTGCCATACAATGCACTGCAGCTCGCCTAACTTCAGGGTCGGACTGAGCCCAGTCACTCAACTTCATCAAGAGTCCGCTCTTGCCTAACAAGTCTGGGAGGTACTAAAAAAAAAAATAATAGCCAATGTTGGTCGAAGAATAGCTTCTGGAAAATATCACTCTTTAGAGAGATTTCATTTTTTTAACTAAAGCACAGTTTAAGTACCAAAGACTAACTGCTAGGTAAATCTTTAGATGGGCACACAAAGATATGCCAAAAAACATCAGGAAGGATCATCACTCCCAGGCTAGTGAGTTGCTGAAGCTCTTTAGTCTTGGCTGCTAAGCTAATGGGTAATGATATTGGTTACTATTTACTGAGTGCCAAGCATTTCATGAGTACGAGAAAATATTTTATATGTGAGGAAAGGAGGCTTCGAGAGGTCAAGGAACAGTTATTCAAGATGACACATCTAATTAATGACAGGACGGAAACCTCAATGCAAGCCTGTTGGTTCAGAGCCTGTGCTCCTAACCTTTCAAAGGAAAAACAAAATGTAGTTCAAACTACCTTCTGACATTTTGAGCCATTGCAGTAAACCAGAGCTGCCAGAGCTTGAAGAATTTTCACATGTGTCCAGGAACTGCATTGTTGAAGAGCAGAAATTGTATACGCCAACAGGAAATCCAGGTTCTGTTCATCAACAATTACCTATCGATAGAAGAAAAAATACATATGAGCTAACTTATAAAAAACTTTATCCTTTCCAGAAACATGCTCATCTGAATCAAGCTGTGTAAGAGAGAGCGCCTGTGCGTCCATATTTTTTTGTGTCAAAAAGATCAGCTCTAAAGGCCTTGAAAGCTCAATCAAGATAGAGCCTTCTCCTTGCCCCAGGGTCTTGTTCACTTGTTACCCTTTATTCCCTCCTCTCAAAGTAGAACATGGCAAAATCCTTATAACTTGTCCTTGAACTAACCAGACACTGGCAGCTGTAAATACACAGATATGTAAGACTCAATCCACTGATATTTCTTAATTCAACTAAATTGCCTTATTGAATTAGTAAACACTCAACAAATACATTGTGAATAAATATGTCTGTTAAATACTACTAAGTCTCTACTATGATATGGCAAATATAACAGGAAGAGATGGCATATCCCTAACCTCAAGTTGTTTATAATCTTGTTGGGACAAAGTAGGCTAATCCAAGTGTCAATTCACAGACAACTGACATCAACTATCATCAAATGCTAGAGAGTTGGTTAAGAATTGTAGATGCCATAAGTGATAAGAAACTATTCTAATTGCTAGTGTTACAAAGATAATATAACTGAGAATAGTAAACATTCAGAAGCTATCACATCAGTTTGAAAAATTCTAAACTTGAAAACAGCCTTATTCCATTTAAGAAGTCATATGTAGCAGACTGGTACCTACCAGTATTGGCCTCCTCTTTTCTTGCTGGCAGAACAGATTTTATTTGGGTGCCTACCATTCCCATGAGACCTGAGAGTGAATCCTAATTAGTCTAAGACAGTGGTACTCTACAGGGGCAATCTTGACCCTTAGGGAACATTTGGCAATGTCTATAGACATTTTTGACTGTCACAACTGGAGAGAAGCTACTGGTATCTAGTGGGTAGAGGCCAAGGATTCTGTTAAACATCCTATAATGCACAGAGTAATTTCCCACCATCTCCCCCACACCCGAAGAAAGAATTATCCAATCCAAAGCATCAGTAGTGCTGAGGTTGAGAAAGCTAGATGTTAGGGTGGAGCTGCACACTGTAATCATCTAGGGAGCTTAAACCCTCCAGGTGATTCTAATGTGTAGTCAAGATTGAAATCCCTGGTTTAAGTCACTCATAATCCCATTCCCTTCATCAAACTGTTTTAGAGGGGCTCTCATTATGACCTCGATCTCCGCAGCCAGATATCAGGGCGGTCTGCCAGAGAGTCTATAGGACACATTTCCTTATTCTTAAATAAAAAAGACACAAAATAAATGGTTCTTTTGCTTCTTCTGGGTGTTATTTATTTTGCATGGGATGCCTGGAAATAAGGCAGCCATCTTATTACCGTGAGAGATGCTAGCTCAGGATAACCCACGTACTACAGATGGCAGAATGGAAAGATGCCAATAAAGCCTCCCTCAAGGCTTGTGATGCAACATAATTTGTTTAAAAAATTGTTTAACTTCTCGATGTTGGCTTTTCTGTTTCTTGCAGCCAACAGCACCTTAGATTACATAATGCTAACTGATAAGTTTTGTTCAAACTACATTTGCATATTCATGTGTATCTTATAGTAACAACTTTAACTATTCCTAAAAAGATAATACATTTATTTAACAAATTGGAAAAGGTTCTGGAGAGAAGGGAGCTAGTACAGACCTTGATATAAATAAAAGGAGTCTTTTTATTTAGCGTCCCTTTTGCCCCCAGGCTAGTTCTCCAGTTTTATGAAGACGGAAAGTAGCCCACAAAAATGGTAGCTTTGGAAAAGAGGGAAAAATACTGGCAGGAAAGGGGTAGGGAATTATTTCAATTTGTTCTTAGATATATCTTGGACAAATACATCTTTCATGAAAAATTCTAAGACCCAGGGGCCTGAATGATTCTCATCTCTTGAACTAAGCAAAAAGGAATACCTCTAATGGAGAAACTTCTAGAATTGTGCAGAATTTTTTTTTTGGTCTGAGTCATATTTGTTTTAATACCATTCTTAGTGGGCATTTGCTTTTTCTATAGCTTCTCAAAAGACTGGCCTATCGCACTTACCACATATGTATTTTAAAAGTACTTATTGTTGAAGTTCATGATCTGAATTCTAAAGTTACATGAATGATTACCTGTAATGTGTTAAGTAAGTGGTGGATAAGCTGAGACACTTTGCTGACAAGATGATTCTGATTAAGAGGCACCAGTCGGCAAGCTTGGACTAGAAGAGCACTGACGTCCTACCAAAAAAAAAAGACAATAGAAAGGTGACATACCTATTAGTCACATGAAGACGCCCCACCAAAAAAAAAAAAACAACACAGCCAAATGGGAATAAAAAGTGACTGTTCACACTCAAAATGGGGAAGGATGAAACTTGAGGTAGAAAAAAGGGGGTAAAAATGAAATGAAGTACAAAACTAAGATGTGCTAAAAAAGAAGCAAAAGAATCAACATGGCTTATGACAGGCTAAAGACTCCTAAAAAAGACTATACATTTGCAGAGACAGTACAATTAAATAACTAAAGAAAGGCTTCCATAATATAAAAGCACATACTTAGGTTAAAAATATCAAGAACTAGCAATCTAGATTTTCAAAGCCAGTGGGAAAATCAGAAATGATGCTTGGATGAATTTAATGTAAAATTAGGAAATTCGAAAGAAAAAAAGAGGAATCTATTTGCAAATCAGACTATTCATTCACCCATTGATGTTTACTGAATGAAAAGACTCTCAGTACCTACTATGTGTCAAGAAGTATGTTAGGTCTTTGCATTCCAAAGGTAAACAAACATATTTCAGAACCCCTAAAAGCTCACAATCTAGTTAGGAAGACAGAAATTCTCACAAATACTTAAAAGAGAATTAAGTGCTGAAAGAATTAAGTACAAAGTCTGGAGAAATGATAATTAGGAAGGTCTTATGAAGGTGATTTTTAAGCAGAATCTGGAACGATTTGAAGGATGAGTAAATACCTGCAGGCAGACAAGGCAATGAAAGACACTGCAAGCAAAGGGAATGAAGGGTACAAAAACACGGAATACCAGTAGGTATGAAACACCAGCAGGTGCTTGAGGAACAAGTGTGAAATGACTGCACACAGCACAAAAGGAGTGACAGGACAGGAAACTGAAATGGCACATATTTTTGGAGCAAAATTATAAAATTATACAAATTAAAGTCTCCACTACTCCTTTAATTCCACTCCACTCCCTAGTGATGCATACTATTACTTTGTTGTGAACTCTTTGTAACTATAAGTGTATATAAATTTTTAAACTTCCCATCTATATTAATCTCATACTGTATGAACTGTTCTATAACTTGCTTTTACCATTTACCAATATGTGTTGAAGATCTTTCCCAATCAAAGTTTTACTTTTCTAATCAGAATTTTTTCCACTAAAGAAAAGCTCACTCTGGCAGCAGAGCAAAGAATGGTCTGGAGAAGAGCTGGACTGGACCCAGGATAAATTAGAGGAGACCAGAGGAATAGTCCAAGAGTCATCTTGCCTGAGGGCCTAAGGGATTGGCAATGGAAATAAGAGAGGAGGGGATGGACTGAGAAATATTTATGAGACAGATTCGAAGAAATCCAGATTGGATAGGATCTGGAAAGAAGGAAAGGGAAAGAACCAGTTTGTGCCCTTGTGGGTTGGCAGGCTGTCTATGTAGGGGAACAGAACAGGTTGGGAATGGCGTGTGTGTGTAGGGATAATATACTCATTTTTAGGAACCGTCTGGTTTGAGGTGCCTGTGTGCACCAGAAGGCAGTGGTATGATGGGGTCAAAAGATTCAGGGAATTCAGTAAGCAGCACTGTAGGCCTGATGTATGTGAACAGTACTCAGAGTCAGCATACTTCTAAAGAGGCACAGAGGGCAGAACTAGTATGGAGACACAGAAAATGGCAGGCATTGTGACAGACTTAGGTTCCAATTCTAGTTCTGCCTTTTGCCAGCAACATGACATTGGATCTTTATGAGCCTCAGTGTTTGTTTGTTTGCTTGTTTGTTTTTTCCCAGTAATATAGACCTAATAATACTCATATTCTAAGTTCCTGGAACAGTGCACGGGAAAGTACAGTATGTGGTCCGTGTACCACGTACTCAATAAACTGTAGTAGTGAATCTTATATACAAAGTATTCTAGATGCAGGGAGTGGAGAAGGGAGACGGGAAGGTGGTACCAGAGATGACACCTGCGTTGCTATCACAACGTAAGTCATCTAAGTTGGGTTTTAAAAATACGAATTTACGAAGAACTGCAGGGTCTTCCAGATAGAGGGAGAAAGGGAATGTGCCACGGCTGGAGGGAGCAAACGAGCCTGGAACTAAGTAATGCCAAGTGGAAGCGAGAAAAGCCGGGAGAGGCAGGCGGGAGCTACCAGCTAGGGTCCCTGAGGGGTGGGGGCGGGGCCAGCAGGCGCGCCCGGAGTCCTCCCCGCCCCGCACACCGCCTACCTCCGGTGCCACGTCGCCGCCCTCGCTGTAGTTCTCGGAGATGAGCTGGTCTAGGAGCAGGTGGATCTCGGTGCGTGCGGAGTTGCTGTCATCCGGACGCAAGGCGCAGAGCCTGGCCGACAAGCGGCGGAACCCAGTGCCCAGCTCGTGGGGTGGCTCCCGCGGCGCCTCCCGGGGCGACCCGCCCAACAGGGAGCCTGCAACTTGCACCACCGCCATCTTTCCTACGTAGAACAACAGGGAAGTACTTCCGGGGCATCCCTGTCCCCTCACGCCAGTCCCGGAAATGTCTTATTTGGTCCAGAATCCAACGTAATAGAGTTCCACGATTACCACCTCCTCAGACTGTTGCCCTACAAATACTCATCAGAAACTAGCTTGGAGACTTTTTCGCCGCCCACTTCTCCTAGATCCCTGACTGAAGGAGACTCTCCTTCCAGAAAGTTTGTTCCTGATCAGGGCCGACATTCCTGTTTAGTACCAGCGATTCAGATTCTGGCCGGGGTTGGTGAGGAGCCGTTGTGGATGGCAGTGACAGAAACTGCAAGTTCTACGACATTCTTCTACTTTTCTTACATCGTATTACGGCCCCTGATTTTTTCCCCAGGCACAAAACCACACAATAAATGTTAAATTTTCCAGTAGTCTTTGTAGCTGGCTGTGAATCCTGTGGATCTTGAGACACCTCATCACACAAGAAAAGTAATGTTGGAGTTCAAAGTGAATCATGTAAACTATAACCTGCCAAAGGGTGACCTGGTTGAGATTGGACACCCCAAGATTTCCTGAAACTTTAAAAGCAAGATGCTGGAAAAGAAAAATAGCCATTTCAAAAGCTGTGAACAGTCATCAATTACTCAATAGGTGAAAGCTTGAAATTAAATTCAGGCAGACTGGGAAAACCTTTGAGTTATGCAAATATGAGGCAAGTTCTCACCCATGGCTCTTAGGGAAAACCTTGTAGCCACCTGAATGTATATTTTATATCCTGAGAATAAAACACTTCTGTTTAGCAATAAAAATTGAATGTTTGCTTGAGAAGAGCTAATTCTCTGAAGATTTTGGGCTTCTTTGGGGATAACTATTTTTTTTGTTTGTTTGAATTTAGATTTCACTATGGTTGTATATTATTGTTTATTCTTGGAATGTGTGTATATGTATGTTATGTATATGTGTGTATTTGTAATATTCAAGCATTTTGCTCAGACATCAGGAGCTGAGACCTAGTCAATCGTGTTTTAGTTTGAGATCTCCTAAAGCAGAGCCACGGATGAGGTTGGTATGTGGGTGATTTATTCAAGAATGAACAAAGAAGAAAGGAGAATCAAGACAAATGTGTGCTGTTGAGTTGGCCATTGCAAGGGATGAGTGATTGCTCACACCTCAGGACTTTCTGACAAGCTTTATTGGATGCTCTCAGAACCCGTCTCCTGAGGTATGGAAGGGGGAAGCATATATCTGTCAGCCTTTGACCTCTATTGTCAAGCGTTGCCCCAACAAGCATGAATTCTCCGGTCTTCTGAGTTGAACATGCATCAGTATGTGGTGGTTCCTGCATAAGTCTCTTGTATAATCAGAGAAGCCCTGAGGCAAAAGTGAGAGGTGTGGGATACTAGGGTACAAGTTCTCAGTAAGACTCTGACAAGTTATCTCATGCTAAGCTAGTAGATAGATGCCTGAAATAAACTGATTGCTGTAGCAATGCTTAGCATAAGAGTATAAGGTGAAGAGTATCTAAAGCAGTGCATAAGAGATGTCCAACACACTGGGCTAGAAGGACATGAGGCCTGGTCATCACCACAGAAGAGGTGGAGTGAAAGAGAGTATAGAAAGGATTTGAGTTTAGTGTGGCTCATCTTAGGTTGCACTGGGATTATAGTTAAGACCCTGACACCTAGCTGCTATATGACTTTGAGCAAATTACTTAATTTCTCCAAACGTCAGTGTCCTTACACGTAAAATGGCAATGGTAATAAGCAGTCACAAAGTTCCTGGAGGGATAAATTAGATGATGCTTTTGGAAAATATAACACAATCCTTGTTGCATAGCAAGTGTTCAACAAAGATCATCTATCCCCCACCTCTTCCTCCTCCTCTTCATCACCCTTGCCCAAATAATTCAAGTAGTGTGGGTACTTTTAACAATGCTGATTTATTAAAAAAACAAAAAAACCTTTTTTTCCCTCCACCACGTCCCTCGTAATCTCCATTCGCAGGTCCCCATTTTCATCTGTTTTCCTGAGCAAGGCTCTCCAAACAGTCACATCTCTGAAGATAAGGAACTCTAGGAAGGGATGAGTAATTATTAGAGAAGGATGACCCTTAAGATAAGTTTTCATCTGGGAAATGGACAAAAAAAATGTGTGACACCTGAATCCACAGAAAACAATTGAGAGGCAAAAGTTCCCAGTTCTGGGAATCAATAAGCCCCTGCATGGAGATAGCAAGGCCAAAAGGATCCCAAGAATTGTGGGTGGATTGGACAAATAATACATTTGGAACACAAATGGGTTATTTTTAAAGTATATGTTGATTCTGTTGTGTTTGATACAACTTAATTTATAATTAAGCGTTTTTTCATAGTAGCTTTTAATTATGCTTTTTAAATTTAATGGTTACTGAAAATGAAGAAATTATCATGTGAGGACCCTGAAATAATTTTACAGGAAAGGAGCTTTCATGTGTCAATATGGCAGTGTGCATCAGAGGCTAAAAATGAGCATGCTCTTTGGTCATTAATTATACTTCTTAGAATTTATCTTAACAAAAATTAATAAGGGCATGTATACCAATTTAATATTCATTACAGCCATATTAATAATATAAAAGTAAGAAACTAAATGTGTGTTAATTGAGATTGGTAAGTATTTAAGCATCAGTGTTGGCATTAAAAATTATTCACTAGCTATTTCTAAGTGAAATAATCAAGCAATAAAAATAGGCACAAGATTATCTCATTTTTATATTATATATTTGTGTGTGTGTTTAAAATATTCACTGAAGTGTTAAGCAGATGCCACTTGGGGATGGAAGATTATGAGTGATTTTTATCTTCTTTTTGATCAAGTAATCTGATTTCTCACCAGGATATACTAGGTAATTAAATGATTTTAAAGGTTTGGAAATCAAAATCCTGTGATAGTTGCTTCCTTTGGGAGGATGGGTCAGTAAAGAGGGAGAGGCCACAGAGAGACAGGCTTCTGTCCCACCCATATCTGGAAAGTCCCATCAGAGCCAGTGTACAGCCTGTCTGGCTTGGACAAGGTGTGAGGCAGCAAGAAAGTACCTGATTTTTTTTCACTTGTCTTTAGTCTGAAACACAGATGTGGCCACACCCATTGCTGACACAGTGGTCCCCTGGATCACAGTCCCAGTCACCGCTGCAGAGCTCAATGCAGGCGCCTGCATTAAAACAGACCAGCTGACTACAGCCATGCTTTAGGCACAGGTGCTAGAGAAAACAGCCCTTGATTAAGGAGCCAGTTTCACTTTTTTCTTTTAATTCAATGTATAATGTAATTTAAATGATTACTTGAAGAATAATGCTCATTAACATCTTATATTTTTCAATTAAAAACAATGCATTCAGATAATCCCAATAAAGCAAGGCCTACTTTAAAGATACGTAAGAAGGGGGCCTAGTGGGATGTCTACGATGTACTTTCACACTTCAGAGAAAACATCATCCCTCCATGTTTCCATTAGCTGTTGATTTACAATGAAAGGGTTAAAGACTTCTTGTCCTCACTGATGGCATTTAGTCACTCATTATATCTGTTGATTTCTTCCTATGTATAAAGCATAGAGGTAAGTTATTCAGGAAATACAAAGATGTAAGATAGGGTCATTACCTTCAAGCAGCTTAGAGTCTAACAATGGAAACAAGACTTATGTTTAAAGTACTAAAAACGAAGCAGTGTGAGACAAGTGTACTGAGAGAGGTATATTCAAAAGACTAAAGGGGCTCAAAAGAGAGACATTACGTCCAATCAGATTAATCAGAAAAGATGATTCTTGAAGTACAGAAATCTTTTTATGGCAGAATTGAAAGGGATAGTAGAGTTTGTGAGAAAAGAATTGTTAGCAAAAGTTTACAAGGGAAAAATGCAATGGGGCTGGGACAAGGGGAGGTACATGAGGTACGTTGGGCACAAAATTTAAGGAGGCCCTTGCACAACCTTGAGAGTAAGCACCTCCTTAAATTTTGTGCCCTCGGTGCTTCACCTGCTTCACTCCTCACCCTGAAATACAAGGAATACAGAAGGAATGGCAAATGGAAGGCTGGATAAGAATTAGGGAACAGTTGGAAATTAAGCAGGAAAAGTAGGTAGGGACAAAGTTGCAGAGGACATATCTTGAGGACCTGAGGAGTTTGGATTTCATTTGGTAGGCCCAGAGGAGGATATACTGTTTACTTACAAAGGTTATTCTGATGTGAGAGCACAGAACAAACCACGATTCAACAAGCAAGCAACTTTCAGGAGGAAGAGAGGGGCGGGGAGAGTTGCTGGGAAGCTATTGCATTGGCCCAAGCATGGGGTAACCAGGGTTGGAAATACAGTGTGGCAACTGGGGTGTGAAAAGGAAGAAACATGTGCAAGAGACAATTTCAAAGAATGATGGTATTTAGCAACCAGTTAAATGTAGTGGGGGGAGAGCAAAGAAGAGAGGGGAATAAGAGTTGAATCCAATAATATTTAGGGAGAAGAAAGAGATACAGTGAAGAAAATCCAGGGGAGAAGAAAGTTTGAGGACTGACGGAGTGGCAAAAAATGTCAGATGCTGCAGAGGTGAAGAGTTTGGCTACTGAAGAGAGTCAAGAGATTTGTCAGCAGGACTAAGGAGAGAAGGTTCAGCAAAGTGATGGGGGCAGCAATGGAGACTATACTCAGTCTTCAGGGGGTTAAGGGAAGAAGTGTGGGGCAATAAGGGCAGAGAATTGATTACTCCTTCGAGACTATCAATAGTAAAAGGAAGAGATTGATATGATTACTGAGAGAAGAAGAAACTGGTAGAGAGAGAGATGCCGGGGAGATGGAGGATGGCTGATGAGGGGGCAGAAAGGGAGGAATAGAGGAGTGTCCAGATGGAGGGGGGACCCAGGGAAAGGATGGGAGAAGGTAGAGGCAAAAGAAGAGAGGTTCTGCAGTCAAGGTGGGTCCCCGGCAACGACTCCTTAACTAGAATGTCTTTCTTTCTCTTATTTCTTCCCCTCCTCCCCCCTGCACACACTGGCCTCTGATGTTTTACTTGCTGGCTCCCTCATTCAAAGAAGAATGGAGCTGCCTTCTGTCTGGACTCACCCAAAAGTTGCAGTGGTCTCACTGCAGCCTGAAGCTCCAGTACCTCTAGGCTGAAGGTGATTAGGATCACCAGGAGGAGAAAGCCTGCCAACTTCATTGTGCTATTGGAAGCCTTTGGTAAAAATGCAGCAGGACTGCAAACAGCTGCAATTTATGCCCTTCCGCCCACTGAGCTGAAATGCAAGGCCAGGGGTGGGACTAGGGGGTGGGACTTAAGCCCTGCCCAGAAACTGATAGTTTTGGAGAGCACACAATAAGTGTATCCTGGACCATGTCACATTGCTACCTAAACAAGTCTCTGAGCCAAGGGAACACCCTCCTCTAAGAAATAAGACTCCTAAACCAGGAAAGCCATGACCGAGAAAGGGAGTCAGAGGTGGTAACTAACTTTTATTATGTACTTAAATTCATTCATTCATTTTTCAACACAAGTATCAAATGTCTTCTCTGGGCCAAGGATGTGCTAGGCATGAAGAATATAGAAATTACAACCTAAGTACTGAGTGCTAGCTAGCGAGGCTACAGGAGGTTCTTTCACTTCTCCCTAGCACTTCTGGTATTGATGGCAGGGAGAAGCGGTAGGCGAGACAGCAGAGGCATGCCTGCAGGTGGTAAGAAGGTAACCTTAGTTCTCCTTCTGGCTTGGCCCGAATCCCTCCACTGCTGGGCACCTACGCGGGTGTGCTATCTTTGCCTATTTGATATACGTAATGTTCTTGGCATAGAGTTTCACTTCATCTTGTCCACCTTCATCTCTGAGAACCCACCCAAAATACATATGAAACTCTTCCAGGATTTCTGTCATCAGGCAGCACTGGGGTGGGCGTGGAATGGGGAGTGAGATCTATTTTCCCCACTTCTTGTAGACACTCCTAATCTAAATGAGTGATTTTCTGAAACACTTGTTTTTTGGAAGAATACGCCCTCTTCCCTTCCCAGTGGCAGTGGGGATGGAGGGAGGCATGTATAGCTTTTGGCCATGAATGCTGTCATAAAATGTCTTACTCAATGTGAGATAAGTGTGACTGGACTGATTGAGAATGGCAGGATCAGTTTGCAGCCTCTTTAAAAGACCCTGGTTCCTAACTCTGGGGCTACAGAAAGGGGTCCTTCCTGTTATGCTTCATTTGTCACAGTTTCTAAAATGCCACCCATTGGAAGTTTTTTGGGCAAATAACTGATCTCATAAATTACTATTGTCCTTGGGTATAGTTACAGGTTACTTAGGAGGTAATTCTGTAAACTGCCTTAACTCAACCCTGACAATCCCCAAACTGAAATTGGTTAGTGTCCAATTTCTGTAACCAGGTCAGGGCCAGAAAGAAACCTTTAGAGGCCTTAAACACTGAAAGATTATAGCGATAGTGTACATATGTAATTCCAAATTTCTTTAAAAAATGCTAAAACTTGAAATAAAAGTATTATTCTGAAATTGCACAAAACTCCAAGGTATGTTGAAATTAAACTCATTTCTTTTTAGATGTCTTCTTTTCTGATTTCATCTTGGGTGTCTTGTTTTCCTGGTGTTCTAAGCACATGCTTCATTTGTCCTTTGGGTGATTCAGACCTGACGAGGGCCTTCAGCACCTTGGCAATGGGGCCCCAGCCTGCCTCTCTGCCTCCTCCCTTGCTCCTCAGCCCCAGTCCCCAACCTCCCACGCACTCTGGGCTGTTCTGGTTGCTGCCCCCTGACAAGTACTCTATGCTTTTTAACCCACTTCAGGCTGTTCCTGGAACTTAGAATTCCTTTTCCCCTTTCTTTCTCTGCCATATCTAAAAAGGCTCGCACAAATGGCACTTCCAAAATTCTTCTCGACCCTCCCACATATGAGAGGTAACTCTCTTTTTGTGCTTGTCTGGTCATAGCACTGAGCACGCTATATTATAATTAACAATTATGATTACTTTTACATTCTCTCCTGCGAATGCTTTGATGGCTAGGATGGAAGAGGGTCTTATTTATCTTTTGGCTTCTGTGCTCAATGATGGGCATTTATTATGTTCAATAATTATTCAGTGAACACAGTGGAGAGAGTGATAAATGAATGGGCGTTTTGATTAAAGCATGGGGGTTGATGAGAATGAGTAGAGCGAGAGAGCAGGAGGGATTTTAAAAGCACAGGGTTAAGAATCCTGCATAGGACCCACGGGGGTGTATTTTAGTTGCCAGAGTAGAAGCTCCATGAATGCACTAATAGCAGAAGGGATGCTGCTTTCAAGCTGGATAAACCTGAATTCGAATCCTTCCATGTGGCCACTTCCTGGGTGCATGACAGTGGGCAAGTGTTAATATTAATGCGAAAAAAAAGTGCATTCGGGTTTTGGAAAAATACTTATTCATCTCCTACTATGTGCCACACCCCGTGCTAAATGCTGGGGATATGGAGAGAACAAGGCAGGCGGAGGAGGAGGTAAACAAATGAATGTTCTACGGCACACATCCCGGTAAGAGACAAAGACAATGCTCTGTTCATACAAATAAACTTTAGGAACCAAATATCATCTGGCTCCCCCGAGCCTACTAAGGGGAATCTTATTTGCATTTAAACTTTATTGGGCTTCCAATTTGCCCAAGAATCAACAACCCTCAAAGGGTTCCCCAGTTGCTGGCATGATTGTCTTCCTGGATTTAACAGTGTGTGGCTCTTTTGTGCTGCCAGTTAAATAGACATTTAAGCCTAGCTGTCTATAAAATCTAAAGAAACTTAATTTTGTGTTGTAACGAGAAAGCTCAACAGGACCTGTGTCTGAGCCAAGGGTGTAACAATTCATAAATGCCATTTTTTGAGTGCTTGCTTTATTCCAGGCTAAGCTCTTTAGAGACATCTTCGCATTTTATCCGGACAAGCCTGTGAGGCAGTTTGTCAATTTGTCGGATTGCTAAAAGAGAGAATTTAGTATGAAGAGGCTAGGTGCCATCTCTGCTTCACTTTCACATCTACTTCATCTTTTTCTCTCTGCTGACCATCCTCCTGTTTCTCAAACTGTATTTTGGGGGGACTATGTCCACCCCTACACCTCCAAGTTCAAGATCAATCCAAAAAGTACAAGATTTTTCTCAGTCCCAAATCTAGAATACTAAGAGAGAGAATTCAATTGGCCTGGCTTGAGTCAGATGTCACCCCACACACCATCCCCTAAAAATACAAACAAAGCTGCTAAGGGATGTGTGTGTGGGGGGGGGTGTGTGTAGGGGGGGGTGCGTTGGGGGCATTCGGGAAGCCATCGCAATTAGGAAGATACCCACATGGTTTCCAATAGAGATAGTCATTATTATTGCCATTTTACAGTAGAAAAAAACTAAGTCATAGGTTTAGTAATGTACTCTAAATAATAGTTAAATGGCAGAACCAAGATCCAATTCCAAAAACAGAGCTCTTAACCAGTACACATTACTGTCAGGCTAAGTCCAAATGCTTAGAAAATAATTTTGAGTTCTCTCTGGGGCACAAATAAATGAGCTTTTGAGGACACAGAATTCAAATTCATCTAGCATGTTTCTAATTATCAAGATTTCATTAGCAGAGCACTGAAATGTTGATCCAGCTTTTATGTATAAGTTTTCATTTTTCCTTTTGCAGAGCATAAAGCTATGTGGAAGAACATTCATTTTATAAGAACATTCATTTTATAAGGAATTTTGACCACTAAGTATACGCCCATTCAACTTTGGTCACAATCAAGAAAGTCCCCGTATGAGTGGCAGACTGACTGGGTGTGCACCAGACTCGTTTCTTCCTCTTTCGAACACAGCTCTCAGCTTTCCCTGCAATTAGCTATGGCCATGTGACTGAGTTCTGGTCAATGGAATGTGAGCAGAAGTGATATACACTACTTCTGGGGCAAGCCCTAACCACTCTACCCCCACCCTCTGCCAAATGCCCGCAAGGAGAATGGGCATTCTTATTATCTTCTAGTAGTTCTCTATTCCTAAAACCACAGTACCACAGGATGAGGATCTAAAATAATTTTGGTTTAACTGTTCAATTCCAGCATTCATTTAAGGAATCATGGGGTGCCTGCTTTCAAAATTATCATTCTTCTGAATAAAATTATTTTGGTGGCGTTATCTAACCTGAATCATTATTCCCGTGTAAGATTGCTAGTTCATTTACATTAGCACCTCCACCTCCAATAACTATTTATCCCCAATCTGTGGACCCTATCTATTTTTCATTATCCATCACCACTCATATCCTTTCTTTCTTCCTTATCCTTATCCCTTATAACAGAAGCTACCCCAAACTCAGTGGCTTAAAATAACAACCATTCTCACTAATCTGTGAGTCAGCTAGGGGATCAACTGATCTAGGCAGGGCTCAACTGGGCAACTCTGCTAATCTTGGCTGGGCGCACTCATGTGTTTGAGGTTGGCTGATTTGACTGGAGTTGGCTGGGGGAATTTAGGTCTTCCTCATATATTTTATCTTCCTCCTTGGAATACAGACCAGCCCAGGCACTTGACATGTCGAAAATCTCACTACATTTCCTTAGAAAATTCACTTTCCTACCCTCCAAGATAACTATTCCACACTTTTCTTTCTTCAAATCTCCATCTCATCTACCTCTCGCTCCAACCTCTACCATTCAAGTTTCATTGGGTATCTCTCCACATCCTTCACTGAGAAAATAGTTGCAAGTCTACTAAATTATAAATATATGGTGTGAGGCTATACATGTTTGAGGAGGGGAGTTGTTGAAGGATGTCTTCATTAAGCAGTTTAGTGATTTCCATCAAAACTTTCAAATGTATATTTGGCATTCCACTATTAGGAATTTATCCTAAAGAAATATGATTTAGCTCAAGGACATTTATCGTGTAGCTATTATTAAAAAGTAACCCAAAGGGACTAATTATCTAAATCCATAACAGTAGAAGAAGGTGTGCAAAATAAGGCATATTTATATGCTGGAAAACAATAAAGCCATTTAAAACATGTGGCAGAGTTGTATTTATTGATTAGGAATCATATATGACACCCGGTTTGTAAAACTCATACATGCGTGCTAGTTTCCCAGATTTTTGCTGGTTTGTTACATGTTTATCTTTATTGCTGTAAGATCTCTTAAGAACAGAAACCTCTTCTTAATCCCGGCACTCAGCACGGCGCCACACATGCAATAACCACAAAGTAAACATTTATTTATTGTTAAATCTGAAAAAGTATGTACCTCTGTGTGTGTGTGTGTGTGTGTGTGTGTGTGTGTGTGTGTGTGTGTGTGTGTTGTGTATGAATTATGGAAGCTTTTATTTAGAATGCTAACATGGTTAACTGAGTGGTAGAATCGTGGATAATTTATCTTTTTTTATTAGGATTATTTCAGAGTTTTCTATAATGAGTATGCATTACAGAAATAGGAGAAAAGCATTCTGTGCTCAAAAAGTCAGGGAACATAGTTCTGTGACATGTTTTTCCCTCAGGAAGGACAAGCCTGAAAGCAGAAACCATGGGGATTAACCACCTAAGAAAGAGAAGTCTGTGCAGAGCTAAACTCCCTGGGTTGTGTGGAGTTTGGAGACATGGACAGGGCTGGGGGCGTTTACCTTGTTCCTGGGCTGGAGAGCAGATTCAACCACATCCCTTCCTGATATACCGTGCTCTGACCCCACTGTCCCAGTTTTCTTGGCAGTGGTCCACACAGATTCCTAACATTAGAAAAGACTCAGTGAATACAAAGAAGTTTCAGGTGTGGTTTTCTGGAAGCATCGTTGGAGATTAGGCAATGGGTCCACCTCTACGTGGCATATATTACATAGTGTAATGGAGTAGGAAGCAGGACAGAATGTAAAAATATGCATATATTAGTATATTCATAGAGGAAATTAAAATAATGTTTACCCAGCTATTAGTAGTGATTATTTCAATGGGATAAAATTGTAAACAGATTTAGCTTTCTTGTTTAGTTTATAACATCTTAACTTTTGCCAGAAATGTGCAACTTTAAAAATATAAAAATTGAGAAATAAAGAAAATTTAGAGAAATATGCTTCGGCTCTTTGGACAAACAGTTGATCAGAAGGAAAAAAAGGATTTTCATTCTCACTGAGCAATTCTTATGCAAGTTGCAAAAAAAAGAAAGAAAGAAAGAAAGGAAAAAGAATTATTGAGAGGTATGTAATTCCCATTTAAGAAACAAGGAAGTCGGAGCTCAGAAACTGTAACTGACTAGTTCACAAGTCAGGGCCTGTGAGTGGTGGTGCTGGATTGCAATCTAGGCAGACCTGGCCCTGAAGTCCATATCAAATACTCTCTCTGTGATTCCCCAACAGACACATATACTCACGAGGATTTAAATACACTCTCAGATTGGTTCTTCTGGGGCCTTATCTGTCTGATGGCTCAAAGTGCCTTTTGGGAAGCACAATGACTGGGCTTTTGAGGAGGAGATTCATGGCCGACCTTCAGGGCAGAAGCCCACAAACATCTGAGGAAGCAGATCCCTCACCTCCAGGCATTTTTGTTGCCATCGAGTGTGACCATTTCAAATGCTCACCACCCCTGCACCTACAAAGATTGCATTTTCCTTCCTGAGTGTGTGGAGTGGCCTTCTACCCTATGTGGATCACAGTTAGGGCCTCCATCTGATATTGGTTCTCAGCCTTCCAAACCCTGGTGCCTCCTGAGATCTTTTTTGTTTGTGACACCATCCCAGATGCACTGGCAGTGGCCAAGACCAGAGTTTTCTGGTGCCTAAAGTCCAACACATAGCTAACTCTATTGCCTTCTCTTTCCTTCCCAGGATCGAAGGAACAAATGTACCATATACTTAGAATGTCAGGGGAGTAATTAATCAAAGGCTAATTTGAGCAAAAACCACCTTGTGTCATTGAAGCTGTGAAACTGAGTGACATGAAGAAACTATTAAAGTCACTAGATTTAAGATGAGGTTCCTGTCATCCTAGCCATAGCAGAGGCATAACCTCATCCTATCCTAGGCAGTGAGGTCAAGGGTGTGCTTGAGAGGCCCAAGTGGCCATTGTAACGAGTGTCCTTTTGGTTCAAAGGAATGTCTCCTCTTGTTTTAAGTGACTTGGCTGAGTTTGCTACTTGTGCTTTTGGAGTCATATATCAGGATCAAGACCTCAATTATCACCAATTTACAGATGAAAAAACCACATTGGGTGGGAAAGAAACTCACTCTGAAGGAGCAAAGGTTTGGTCTGGGATACCGGTTGAGGGCAAAGTGGAGGACAATTTGAGGTATAGCTTGTTAAGGGACCTCTCAAATGTTCTGATCCAGCTGTCCAGAGAATCAAGCAGAAAGGTTGTTAGGGAATTAGGGTAGGGAGCCAAATTAAAGAGAATGTGCAACAAAAGCCTTTTTAGGGGACTGGGTGTGGGGTCATCCTGCTTTGTGCCCCAGCAGAAAAGTGCAAGAGAGGGAAGGTGTGTCAAATCCTGCAGGAAAGATCAACTCCTTGGATTCTGTTGATCAGCTGTGAGTCTGGCTTCCCTGTGGCTTTGGGAAACTGGGCCAATATGCGCAAAAGCTCACCTCCCAGTGAACTTGGCTGTGAGAACTGGGGTTGGGGTTCTGGTCTTGAGGCTCCCGAGCCAGATGGGAGGAGAGTTCAGATCCCAGATTTCCTGCTCCCAGCTCATGGCTAGAGGGTGATATAACCCTGCATACACTGGAGAGACTGCTCGGTGAAGGAGCTCATCTCCTGTGTGATTCTAGAGCTTTGCTGACAGTTAAGGGAGGAGAGAAAGAAAGGGTCTCTGCTCCATCTCCATACAAACGCTGGCTTCCTGACGTGTCTATTTCTTTTCCAGGGGAGCTTCTGTGTTTGAAACATGGAGTTTTTTACACAAATAAAGTAATTTGAGAGTAGAGGTTGATCCACATCAAAAAACGTGTCAGAGCCGAGAGTCTGATCTGCTCCTTTCCAATTTTTGTTTCATTTCCTTCTTCTGGGCAACATGAATGAAAATAGCCTCATTTGGAGGAAAAGGGGAGAGAGGAGAAGTGGACTCTAAGACTTGCTCATCCCAGCTCCCACGAGTTCAGCCGCAGGACAACCCATGCAATGGCAGTCACTGGTTTTCTGACCACTTAGGCTTCATCAGATGTTCATACTATACACATTCATATGTTTCGTTTAATCTTCTCATGACACAGTAACAGAGATATCATTTTCTGGATTTCACAGATGAGGAAACTAAGAGTTAAAAAAATGAAATGTTTCCCAAGTGTCAGAGCAACATTTGGAGATAAAATCCTAATCCTGTGTGATGTTGCCACCCACTTACAGTGCTTCCTGTTACTTCATTCTTTTCCCTACTGTTAATTATTTTTTAATTATGTGCTAGGGTCAAGGCCAAATGCATTGCAAACATTAGCTCACTGAGTCCTCTCCATAGCCCTCTGAGGTAGGTGTTACCTCATTTTGTAGATGAGGAACCTGAGGTTAAGTACCTTGCCCTAAACCCCATGCCCACGAGCTGCAGAAGGGAGACTGAAGGCTCTGGGGCCCTACACTTCCCACTCTGCCAAGCACCAGCCTGTTTTTGCACTTACTGTTTTTGCAACCACCAGCAATTCGTGGGTCACTTAAACCCAAGAAACCTCAGTTTCTGCATCTGGGCACAATATGGTGGTATGCAAAATATAACGAGAGAATCATCGTGGAGGTCTTGTTTAGAATAGCAACAAAAAACAAAATAACCA
>NW_011889139.1:1008372-1015360 GCF_000151845.1 Pteropus vampyrus | reverse complement strand
CTGTTTTGCAGGGAGGGCACACCCACCTGGAATAAAGGGGCCATGGCTCAGCAGTGAGTTTCAAATTAGACTTTGTTAAATAAGCTAACCAAGGACTCTGCTGAGAGAAAAGTTTCCTAAATTTCAGAAGTGATCCTTTACATATAAGAACAAGGCTTAGAGATCTGAGCATAGACTAGACGCAGAACATAATATGAGTTCTCTGTCTCCGAGAAAAAAGGAAAGTCCCTACAGTTAATGAGGAAGAGAATGTAGAGAAGGGGTAGGGAAAGAAGGAAGGGGAGAATGGAGAGGAAAAGAGAAAGCGAGTAGAGGGGAAGAGGAAGGGAGAGAAAATATTTATGATAACAAATATTCATAACCTTTGACCTTATCACTTTACTCTTAGGAATTTATTTTATAGGAAACACTTCCATAGGTGGACAAAAATATAAATTCATGTTTATTACAGCAACCTGCAGAATAGCAAAAAAAAAGTCAAGCAAATAAGTGGCCACCAAAAGGGTATCGGATAAACGAATTACAGTATATTCATTCATTAGTAATCCCATAATCCAAAAAGAATGAGATCTATCTGTGCTGGCATGGAAAGCTGTCCATAACCAATGTTAAATTGTAAAAGATATAATATGTTATGCACAATAGGATACTTCATATGAGAAAATATGATATTGTTAATTTATGCAAATGGAGTTCACGGTACAGGGCCTGTGCAAATTTCTTTATGCTGCACAGACAGACCTGGGCTCTTCCACTCATTCTCTATGTGGCTGTGGGTAAGTCATTTCCCTGCTGTAGCCTCAGTTTCTTCATCTCTGTAACAGTGATACTATCAACTACTCTACAGAGTAACTCTGAGATTTAAAAGCAATAATCTCAGAACCTGCCTGGTAAATGGCAGGAACTTAGAACTTGTTGTTTCTTCCCACAGAGAATGTCTTTTGGGGAAGCATGAGATTGTCTGAGGTTGCGAAAATCTCCTAGACACCAAATATTATAGAATAAGAACAAGGGACTATTTTTCAAACACATGTGGAACTTGTATCCAATAAAATACAAAGCAGTTTAATTGGGTCAGTGTGATACTACAACCATTACGTGGGTCGCCTAACGTTTTTTTCATTATAATGGTCCTCGTGGGGCAATTTGAAAATAAGAATCAAAATATTTAAAGGCATACATGCCCGTGGGTTTGAATGGGGGCTTGTCAATGAGCCTCCAAACAGAGATCAAAGTGATAACAGGAGGAGGTCCACAACAACTCAGGGATTCAATTTGAGATTGGTGGGACTCCAGGACACTCTGGCTCTGGCCATCATCTGCTGTATCTCAGTTTCTTCGGTGGAGGCAGTGCAAGGGTGAGAAATGGGGTATATCAGGCTCCCATGCTTCCAGGATTTTTTCCCTGCCATTTAGCGATTATTGGTTATTGTGCCAGCTCTAGGCAAATGGCCCACACTGTGATCTCATTTATCTGTCACAGATGCCTGTGAGGTAGGTATTCTTAATCCCAATTTACAGAAAGTGAGTCTCTGAGAACTTGAGCAATGTATACAAGACTACAGAGCTAGGAAAAGGTGGACATAGAATCTAAACTAAGTCTGATTTCCAAAGAAAGATTTGAAAAGATGTCTTCCTACTACCACTGCCAAGTCTCTGTGGAGCTAGCAGCTGTGTTCACCCACAAACTAGGACAATGATGGCAGCCCCAGAAAGAGCTGCCCCAGTCAGAGCCCCCATGGCCTCCTCAGGCTAGGGCTATGTGCGTCCTGACTAGGGGAAGAGATGGGATTGTGAAGAAAGCCTGGCCAGCCAGCAGAGATGGGGAAACCCCACTGGGGCACAGCTTGTTTGTTCCAGTTGAGCTTTTCAGAAAACAGGAAAAGATGAGTCTGAGCAGGAAGAAGTGGTCCCAGATGGGGAACTTGGCCATGAGAGTCAGTCAGAGTATGGCCAGCAGCTGCCACACCAGGGCACACACTTGTGGCTACTCTATGCAAAGATGTTGGGTGTTTTTATTCTCAAAGTTTGAATGGTTTGGAGGAAAATGCAGAATGATATAAATAGTGTTCCCTCATAATTACTTCATTGAGGGAGGCAGCATGGTGTGGTAGAGAGTGTTCTGGCTTTGGAAGTGACGAGCCCTGCCATTTATTAACTGCCGTTTATTAACTTATGTGCTTTGAGACCCAGTTTCTAAGAATTCGCAGTAAGAGTAATAATATTTACTTCAAAAAGGTGTTATGCAGATCAAATGAAAAAGTATGAGATTTACAGGTATTTCCACATTATCGCCTCTAGCTGGTACTGCTGGTTAGGTCATGCACTGGACAGTGAGAGCCAGCAGATGGCGCAATGGGGCTAAAGCCATCCCAGGCTTTGTTCCTGAGCCAGGCAGGCAGTCAGGCTTTGCTTTCCCCGAATGGAGGGGACACCAATCTTTAGTGCAAATTGGGGACACCGTTAAGTATAATAGCCTCCTGGTGTCGCTGATTACAGTGTGATCCAAGTGATTTAAGGAAGAGGGTAGAGAAGAATCATGGCAAGGTGAGCAAAAGAAAAGAAAGTACCTGATCCATGCCTCAGTTTTCTCATCTGTAAAATGGAGGTGAGATGAATACCTACATTTCTCATACCTAAAGCTCTCAAGATTAAAAAATATATATATAGTATATTTGAAAAGACCTGGCACAGAGAGGTTGTTTTTTTTTACTCTCTTCCCTTTCTAGGGGATGCCAACTCATTGCAAATAATGATTGAAACATTCCCTAAAAACATGTCAATATTTCATAAATACAATTGAAGTTGTTTTTAAAAGTATATGATTTAAAACTGAAAACTTATATGAAATTATTATTATTGTAGAAAAAAAGTGAAAACTAAAATATATCCAGCATTTTGGAGTTTATCAAATTTTTGGTGTAAACAATACATCCTCACAAAAGCAAATTGGCAATGTAGCTTCCAATTTTAAAAAATGCATGCCCAGTAAACTTATAGAACCAGAAGCAGCGTGTGAGCCTCTTCCCTTCTGTGGTCATCACTGAAGCGCTACCGGCCAGTATGAAGTTCAATCCCTTTCTGACTTCTGACCGGAGCAAGAACCATAAAAGGCATTTCAATGCACCTTCACATATTCGCAGGAAGATTAAGTCTTCTCTTCTTTCCGAAGAGCTGAGACAGAAGTACAACGTTCGATCCATGTCCATCAAAAAAGATGATGAAATTCAGGTTGTGCAAGGACACTACAAAGGGCAGCAAACTGGCAAAGTAGTCCAGGTTTACAGGAAGAAATACGTTATCTACCTTGAATGAGGGCAGTGGGAGAAGGTTAATGACACAACTGCTTATGTGAGCATTCACCTCAGCAAGGTGGTTTTTACTAGACTAAAGTTGGACAAAGACCATGAAAAGATCCTTGAAAGTAAAGCCAGTCCCTCTAAATAGGAAAGAAAAAGGGCAAATATAAAAAAGAGATAATTGAGAAGATACAGGGGTAAAGTAATCTTATATATAATTTTTATTAAAAACTTGTAAAAATGAAAAAAAAAATGCATGCCCTTTGAGCCAGAATTTCTAGGAACATTTCCTAAGGAAATAATCAAGGGTGCACCAAAAGATTTAGTTCCAAGGGAATCCTTTGATAGCAAATATTGGAGAAGCCTAAATGTCCATTAGTCAAGAATTAATTAGCAAAACATGATATATCCACAATGAAAATGCTTTGAAGACTTTGGGAAAAAACAGTTGTAGAAATACATCCACAGTCGTGGAAAGCTGTTCACTACTTATTATTGAGTGTAAAAAATAAAAGGGAAAGTTTTAAAATGATCATGGAGTTTAATGCAATGATTATTTTATACCACACTCTCTGAATATATACATATACATAAGGATATGAACAAACATGTAAGTATGTTTATCTCCTTGTAATGAGATTACTGGCACATTTTGCCATCAATTTGTTCTGTAGTTTCTGACTTTTCTATAATGAGTATGTATTCCTTGAGAAAGATTAAGTGAAAAAATTTTTTAGGGTTCTTTTACTTGAAAATGTTGGGATAAAAAGGGCCTCATGACCAACCTTTCCCTCAGGAAGGGCAGCAGCAGAGGAAGGGAGACCTCAGACATTCGGGTGTATTTCTGCCATATTTCTGGACGAGCACAATTGTGAAAGTTCAGAAAACACCAAACTCTTAATTCTCCCGGGACGGGCCGGGGTGGAAGGGAGTCACGACTTGCCTATCTGAATGATGGGGGAGCAGACGTGACCACAACCCTTCCAGATGCACCGTTTTCCTTTCCCACAGACCCTGCTTCCTCTGCACTGGTGCTCACAGATGCCTGACGAAAGGAAAGACTCAGTGAGGCGTTTTTAAGTCTTATAGTTCGAAAATAAAATTGAAAAATGTCTTTATAATGACATCTAATATCTACAAGTACCTAAGTATAAATCTAACAAATTATGTTCAAAAAAAACTACATTACTAAGAAAACACTTTAAAATATTCTAATAAATTGAGTGATATGCCATGTTCATAGATTAGAAGACTTGTGATTATGAAGATGTCAGTTTTCCCCAAATTGAAATTTAATATAATTCCAATCAAAATCTTAGGATTTTTTAAATAAACATTGATAAGCTGATTCTAAAACTTATATCAAAATTCCAAAAATCAAGAATAATCAAGATAATCTTTTTTTTTTTTATTTTTCAATTACAGTTGACATACAATATTCTATTAGTTTCAGGTGTACAACATAGTGATTAGACATTTATATAACTTACCAAGTGTTCGCCCTGAATCAAGACAATGTTAAATAAAGTTGCTGGGGGTTCAAGGGAGCGGGGAAGAGGAAAAGAGGAAATTAGCTACTTTTCACTATCATTCTATTACTCGGAGTAGGACATCTATTGATAATAATCCCAGAAAAGAAAGGACCGAGGATGGTACATAAAAGCCATAGTATAAGGTAACTCTTAAAAATCTAAACCTTTCTAGGAAAAAAAATATGGTGTAGATGATAAAGGCTCTCTCTGTTCGTCCCTCTGGCGACCAAATCAAAGTTGTGACAGAAACAAGGAGCAAACAGCAAGGAAAAATCACCTGGGATCTAGATGAACAAGCCATATAACTAGGGAGAGAACGAAGAAATCACTCTGCAACAGCAGAAGGTAGGACAGGGTGAGGACGCGAGGCTGCCAGCCCCGAGAGGCTGAGTGGTATTGAAGCTGTGGCAGCATCAGATGCCTTTTAAAGGGGCCATGTCCACGAGCGGACTTTTGCAGTGACAGACCTGCTCGTTCTGAGCACCAGCGCCAGTTAGGCTGTGCGGGGGGCACCAGGGACTTACTGGGAGACACTGAGTTGTTGCAGTGAGAGCCAAGGCGAGACGCACTCTATACAGAAGTGCCAGCAGTATCTATTGTTCCTCTGTTGAGCCCACCCTCCTCCCAGTGCGTGGACTCAGTGTGGCCATAGCAGAGACTCCATCAAACTGGATAACAGAGGTCACTCCGCCCAGAGGATTCCCTGAAACTCTGCCTCCCCCAACTCAGGGCTCCACCCAAGCCACATCCAGGTGTGTCCTCTCTTAGTTAGGTGCCTCTTGCTGAGCAGCGCCTAGACTCACACTGGTGGCAGCTGGCCTCGGTTTCTGGTGTGGCCTTTTGAGGCAACTATAGGCACACCATCTGTGGATTGCTTGCTGAATCTTAACAGCTGGCCCCGGGAAGGCACAGGCTAGGGCTAAATTTGGCCTGCAGCTGAACCACGCTCAGGACTGTGCTACTGGACACTTACCACACAAAGCCTCACTAATAAGACTGAGAAATTTGAGAGCTTTGCTAAGTACATAGAAACAGACTCAGAAAGGCAGCCAAAATGGGAAGACAAAGAAGCAGAAACCATATGAGAGAACAGAACAGAGATCCAGATATAATGGAGTCAAGCAATCTAACAGATGCAGAGTTCCAAACACTGGTTATAAACATGCTCAATGAACTTAGGGGAAGTGTAGATGAATTCAGTGAGAACTTTAACAAAGAGATAGAAAAAATAAAAATAGAAATAGAAATTATAAAAGGGAACCAGTCAGAAACGAAGAACACATTATCTGAGATGAGAAGTATATTAAATGGAATAAACAGAATGAATAAAGAAGAAGATCAAATGACCTATATAGAGGATGGGAAAGCCAAGGGCACTCAATCAGAATGGCAAGAAAAAAGCCAAGACTATAATAATAATTTAAGGAGCCTATGGGACACTATTAAAGTTAAAAATATCCGTATCATAAGGGTACCGGAAAAAAAACAAGACGTTGAAGAGTTATTTGAAGAAATAATGATGGAAAACTTCCCTCGCCTGGTGAAAGAAATAGACATAAAACCCCCGGAAACTCAGAGAGTCCCAAAATTCAGGAACCCAAAAAGGCCCACACCAAGACACATCATAATTAAAATGCCAAAGGTTAAATACAAAGAGAGAATATTAAAAGCAGCAAGAGAAAAGCAGTTAGGATATCAAAAAGAAAAAATATATAAACCTTTCTAAATATGAAACATATAGTAAGAGAGAGGAAAAGGAAGACAGAGATTATGCAAATAAAATAGGTTACACAATGAAAGATCATACAGCTAATAAAGAAGGAATAAAACTATAATAGTAAATAAAATAATAACTAAAAAGGTAGGATAAACCATATGATAAAAAAGAGTTCTTATCTTTTAGAGATACATGTAGAAATAATATGTAATAAAATAATTACATATTATTTGGAATTTGCTTCAAAATAACATGGGATGAGGGGAAGTGGATGAGATTAGCAATGAAAGATCACATGTTGATAAGGGTTGAAGCTGATCAGTACGTGGTCTATCATTATACTATTCTGTCTGCTTTGTATGTGTTTAAAATTTGCCATAATAAAAAGTTAAAAATAAAGTATGCCGAGGGATGTTCAAAATATTTTAATGAGTAAAAAA
>NW_011889139.1:955422-1007517 GCF_000151845.1 Pteropus vampyrus | reverse complement strand
TCTTGCTGGTATACCAAGCATTGGATTCATAAGAAATCTTCTGGGGCTGGTCTCCAAGCATGCCTTCTAACCTTCCATTATAGTTACCACACCGTCATCATTTCCACGCTTCTAAAAAGACAAATTCGATCATGACATTTTCTCTACTCGAAAACCTCCAGCAGTTTACCAAACTCTTTGTCAGGCAGCTCATTCCTCTTTGGACTCTGGCTTGGATGACCCTCTGTCATGCCCCTGCGATGCTGCACCTTCTACCACCACAGTCACTTTCCCATCTCCAATGGAGGGCCCACATTTCTTTCATCATCTCAACTGCCCTTCCTTCCTCCAGCAAATTATGCATCTTTTAAGCTCTCCATTAAATGTTCTCTAGTCTCTGACAACTTTCCCTATACCCACCTACCCAAGAACTCTTCCCTTTGCTCCCACAGAACTTAGTAGAAATCCTGACACAGGAGATACTCAGTAAATTGGGGTTCGCTTTCCTTTCTCTCCTCCTCCCATGATCACCCATTTTCCAGGAAGAAA
The DNA here is from genome assembly GCF_000151845.1 of Pteropus vampyrus. NCBI lineage: Eukaryota > Metazoa > Chordata > Mammalia > Chiroptera > Pteropodidae > Pteropus > Pteropus vampyrus. The sequence goes on along the minus strand of NW_011889139.1, from coordinate 1,006,989 downwards.
TAAGCCCTGTTGGTGGGGGAGAGGAAGGAGGTTATTAATGGCCTATGAATCTAGGATCGTGGTTACTTGTCTTAACTGAGAGATCCCTGGATTGTCCTGGGATAGGGCTTCTCTTCTCGGAGAGGGCCTTAGATAATGCAACTAGATGTCCTTCTGCCATTTATTTCCAGCCCCTTTCTCTTGGAGTTATCCAGACTCCTGTGTGCAGTGGACACATGAGCATCAGCAAAGTCCACTGGGAAGTTGTTTGCATCTTTGGACAGCTCTTAAGTGATACATACTCACTCTGAAGACAGGATATTCGCAGACATGACCACATCCATTGCTGCAGCATTTCATTCCCCTGGGACATGATCTATCTCCTGCGCACAGTTCAGCACAAATCCCAAAGACTCCTTTGGGCACCTCTGGGCAGATTCCAGATCTTTGTGATCCTGAAACATATAATGTTTTTTGTGGAGTCTGGAACAGTCACTAAAACAGGCATGAGAACTGGTGTTGGAAGTCTGAAAGCCTCATCTCTGGCAGAACTTCCACCTCTGCCCTTTCTTCCTTTGTGCTCCTGTACTCCTCCCTCTCACTCTTCAGCCCCTATTTTCACAGTCAAGCCCTCGGGAGAATTTTTACCTATTCCAAGGGCTGCACAGTCCCAGCAGGCAAGAAACCTGCACTGTCATAACCCACTTCTTACCACTTTGTAAGAAGAAATTAGAAAATCTCTGATCACAGACAGCCATCTCCCCACCTCACACACCCCATGTTCATCCCACAGCTACTCTCTGTTGGAGTCCCACACCCAAGGCAAATTTCCTACCTAGAGAGAACCCAACTTCTAATCAGACCCAACCTGACCTGATAAGAAGAATGGGAATGCAGGGTGATTGCTCGAGTAGGTCAAAAGAAATGGGTCTGATCAATGCCAAAACTCCACTCTGCAGTCGGCGTACTGCCTGCTTCTGTGCCAAACTACCCCCAGGTCTGAAGCTGGGCTCTGAGCCTTCTCTACTCTCTGGTAAGACCCGCCTCAGCACTCTCACCTCTGGAAGGTCTCTGAGAGCAGACCATCTCCATCCCCAGAGTGATGAAAACCACTAGAAGAAAGACCGTGCCTGTCTTCATATTGGCATTTGATGTGAATGCACACACAGAGCCCAGCCCCAATTTATACTCAGAAAGGAATGTGGGTGAAAGGCAGTAGAGCAGGAGGATATATAAACATTGGCTCTCTAGGGAATTCCCCTGGATGATCTAGATTGTTCTATTTCACAACTTATTTTTCTCTAATCATTTTCTTGGAAATGCAAGTATCAGACAGGAGCATTCCAAAATGCTTTGTGCATTGCTACGTTACAGCTTGGCACTGGTTTCCCTAGTGCCTTTAGGAACAGTAGCCAAAGAAAAAAACTTCCTCTGTGTAATTTAGAATTCAGAGTAAGAGCTTAAACAATGAAGCTAGGTACTCTTCATCGGGGCCCATCTGGGGCTTCCTGGAAGTCCATTCCAGGAGACTTTGACATGCTTCTGGGAAAGTTGGTGAATTTGTGCTTTGAAACTGCCCGGGGCTGAGATCCCTAAGCAGGGGTGGAATGTGTGTCACACTTTATCACAAAGGTAGTAATAAGAAGAAAGTAAGGTCACTCATCCAAGGAGATGGATGTTCAAAGATCGCAAGCTGGCAGGGCCTTTCGGGATTAAGAGACAGAGTCCATCTTGATGGTTTGTGGTCTCTGAGCCTATCCTGCTCCATACTGAAAGGTTCTTAGAGAGAGAGCTGTGTTGGTGAGCTACAATGAGCTGAACACAGGAGAAGAATACTAAATGTTGTACAGGGACCCCAGTAAGAAGCCGCCCTCCTTCCTACCACAGCTACAGAATCTTAGAGAAAGGGGTGTAGAGATAAAACTCCAATGACCACGGAAACAAGAAAAAGCCTGTTTTGTACTTGGTGATCAGAGCTGGGTCAAGTACCTTATGAGCACCTATGGGGAGGCCTGGATAAGTATCTTTTTTTCCCTTTTTTAAAAACGACCACTATCTAAAATTTCATTACCTGTGTGGTTTATGATTTATTTAACCAGACTTAAGTTGTTGAACATTTAGGTGGTTTCTGGTTTTTTTTGTTTTGTTTTGGTTTTGGTTTATCATAAATGATTTGCTGTTATATGCATCATACACTTTGTAAATGCTTCTTTGTTTATACATGTCAGTATTTCCCCCCAGAAGAGATACCTAAACATGGAAATACAAAAGATGTGTCTACTGTCCCAAATTGTCCCCTATAAAGATTACCTATTTACACTGACCCAATGCATTTGTAATCTTGCTTCCCCAAGTTAAATTTTTAATGGAATATTTCAATCTGTATATATTCTCATACTCCCTTCAGGATGTATCCCATTTGTGAGGCAAAAAACTCTCACCCCAGTTATGTAAAAAAATTCAGTTAGCAGACATTAAGACAATATAATCTGGTGTTTGCTACTCCAGCACTTGAAGTTTCCAGTATGAGGCAAAGAGTAATTAGGGTCTATTGCAGTTATGCTAAAGTGTGCATTTCAATAATGGGAGCTGCAAGGTTGCTAAGCAGGGCCTCTCTTCAATTATAACAACAATACTTGACCTTTATTAAGCACGCAATTGTACGTTAGACCCTGTGTTCGTACTTCACAGCTGTCATCTCACTGAAGCCTCATAAGCCTATGGGGCTGCTTCCATTGGCAGCCCCATGTCACACATGGAGAAACTGAGACTCAAGAGAAGTTCATGCCTTGCAAACACTTCAACCCCATCATGGGCCCGCTGATGGGGAACCTCCAGTGGTGGACTTCGGGAAAGCTCCCCAGTTGCTTTCATGCACATAGAAGTGAGGAACAGTTCACCTACTTAATAAAACCTTCATTTCTTTGTGAAAAGAAAAAAAAAAGAAATATCTCCATAAAAATTTGATTTCTAGTGCTCTACTAACAATCACAAATTTGAGCATTTGGCAAATTCTCATGACATATTATCATTTGATAATAGTCAGGTGTCTGCAACAACTATCAGGCATATATAAAAAATTAAGGATGGAACAGTATAGAAGTTCCTCAAAAAATTAAATATAGAATTATCATATAACCCTGCAATTCCACTTCTGAGTATATACTCAATAGAATTGAAAGCGGGATCTCAAAGAGATAGTTGTATACCCATGTTCATAGCAGCATTATTTGCAATAATTAAACATGGAAACAACCCAAGTGTCTATCGATGAGTGGATAAGCAAAACGTAGTATACATATAATGGAATATTTCTTAGCCTTAAAAAGGAAGGGAATTCTCCAATATACCACAACATGGATGAACCTCAGGGACATCATGCTCAGTGAAATAAGCCAGTTGCAAATAGACAAATACTGTGTGGTTCCACTTATATGAAGTATTCGGAGTAGTCAAATCATAGAGACAGAAACTTTAAAGGTGGTTGCCAGAAGCTGGCAGAGAGGGAGCAGAAAATGGGGAGTTGTTAACAGGTATAGCTTTTCAGATTGACAAGATGTAAAGAGTTATGAGGATGGATGGTGGTGATGGCTGCACAACAATGTGAATGTATTTAATACCATTGAACTGTACACTTAAAAATGGTTAAGATGGTAAATTTTATGTTACGTGTATTTTAACACAATAAAAAAAAATTAAGGGAAAAGACTGAATCCAGACGTTGGGAATCCCAAACATCCTCAGCCTACAAAACCCACCCTTTATACCTATAGTCATCAAAGGTTTATTCTTTTTTTTTTTTTTTCAGGCTAGTATGTAAAACCTGGAGGGTGCAGCAGATGGAATTCCATTTTTCCTGGAATTTCATATTTCAAAAAGTCATTTCCTATCCCTGCCAACACCTAACCAGGTGCTCCGCCCAACAGTCCCAGACCTTGTTCATGTTGCATCTTTGTCCTGGTTCTTGGAAAGCTGAGGATAAACACCAAGACATTTTGTTAGAGAGCATGAGAGGTCATAGACAATAAAAATTTAAAAATCAGGTGGCACAGATCTGGCCAAGGAGGTCTCTTGGGCACAGGTGAGCTTGTTTACCTTTCTATGTTACAGGTAATATTTTGTAACAGGTAATATTTTGAAAAATGTATAATGTGCCGTATCTTACTCCCTCAATTCTTTATACTTACTCCCATTCTCCTCTGTTGCAAGCCTTCAGTTGTAAACTAGACTCACTGCCCTCGGGGGAGGGCAGACATGGCTTAAAAAGAAACAAGTCAATTGAGTTCCTCAGTGGGTTTTTCTTAAAACTCTAATTGACATTACAGCTTTGAAAGCACAGGCTTTCCATTTGAAGACCTGGGCATCTTGAGAGAAAAGGATTTGAGTTAGGGAACAGAGGATGTTTATAAGACCAAGCCTCAAAAGAAACTGGGGGTAGGGTTGATGCCATAAATGACGCGTGTATTTTTTAAATCTATAATGATTATAAGAGCTAGTTTCCCACATATTGGAAAAGAAAGTAAGATAGACATTAGTGGGAGAATAAAGTGACAAAAGTGAGGCAACAAGTTAGACATCTGAGAATGATCCTAATCGGGCCCCGACCCTGCCCTGGAAGAGTGTGGACTACAGGGAGCAGGAGGGAGATGTGGCCCGAGAAGACTGCCGGCCTTTCCAAGAAGCCCCAGGCCTGGAGGAGCTTAGAGTGGGACAAAAAGGGGCAGAGTCATAGACTAGACCCAGAAGGTCATGGGAGGACAAGTGAAAAAGCATAGAGGTAATGCCCAGTGACCAAGGGCTGAGATGCACCTCAGCAGATGCTAGCAGAGGTCAGGAGACAACAAAGAGCGAGATTCCTGAGAGTCCCACAGCCTAATCGCACACCCTCTAAGATGTAGATGGGCCCGAGAAAAATAGGAGAAGGAGAAAGGGAAGAAAGAAGGACGGCAGGTGCAAGATTCTCGACTGGAAAAAAAAAAAAAAAAAACATCAGGAAGCAATTATGTTTACCTTGGGGCCAGATTAAATTAAAAGAAATGGGGACTGCAGAGTTGGGTTCAGTCGTGGAGAAAATAAAATTACATTTTTTGTATCTCAAACGCTGTGACTTTGAAATTTATAAGCATCACGTGAAATAAGCAGTCCTATGAAACCTATCAAAAATGTTTCCAGCAACCCCTTAGTTAGAGAATCGAATAAAGGGAAGAGAAGTTAGCATTTTCAAAGCTTCAGGAATTTAATGGTCAGAATTAAATCGTCCCAGAGCACAGTTGTGGAGAACTTTGTAAATCTAGACATATAGAAGGAGAAATTGAAAGCACCTCAGGATAAAGGCTAGAAGCCTCGGGCCCTTTTGTTTGGGCATTCCCGATTCTTGCGTTTGTTGTTTCATTTCCTAATACTTTTAAAAAGCTGTCGAACCTCTGAAGGAATTCATAAAAGAGCGATAGTAGTCATTCATTGTTTCTAGGGAAGAGAAATGGATATTTGGGTGACAAAGTTAGGAGGGAGACTTTTATTTTTCGTTGCATATCCTTTTAAATTTTATACGATGTCCATCGTTACCTATTTAAAAATTATTAATTTCAAGACCATTGGGTGTATGATATCAAATTGTTTGGTCAAGAGGAGTCCCCCAAACCATCTTGTTAGTATCAAGCCTGTCTTTCTCTAAAAAAAATTTGTAATTTTCTCTTTTCTTCCGAATGTATATATTTTACACAATTATCATATATATAAAAATGAAACTGAAGAGGAATTTTCCACTCAAAAGGCTGTAAACAGCTCTTTGTTCTGCTTCTGTAGATATGCTTGCCGCATAGGCCAAAAGGCAGGGTGACCTTGAAATTAACTAAAGCCTCATCCTCCCTTTTGCTTGTTCTGTCTAGATAACAGATGTATTGCTTGAGTTCCTGTCTGAATATCTCGTGCTCTGTGCCTGCCTGTAATCCATAGCAACTCCAGCACTCTGTAACTGCCTCAGGACAAATTAATCAATCAGCCCATGCCAACTGTAACTGCGTGGATAAGTTCTATAAAAGCAAGATTGCCCCTGAGCTCAGGGCCCAGATCTTTAGAGTGCTAGCTTTTCTGGGACCGCTGGAGTAATAAATCTGAGTTCTCCAACACTCTGAGTGGTGCTTGGTTTCTTGCCGGTATGATTTTTCTGCAACAAAACTTTCATTGACATAAGAAACGTCCAAACCTGTAGAGAGTTTTTATGAGTTTATTTGAGCTAAACTGATGACAATTGCCAGGAAGCAAAAACTCTCAACAGATTGAGAAGACACTCTAGAGAATGGCAGTTTTGCAGCTTATCTTATACATTAGAATCAAAGAAGGAGATATTAGGAGGGTTACATGAAATCCATTGGTAATAGATTAAGAGGGCAGGAGAAAGCAAAGGGAGAATATCTGGAATTGGATAAAAAAATCAAAATGGAGAGACATGTACTTCTTTTACACTGGCAGGTACAGGCTAGTTAACATTTACAGCACATAGAGATGGTTTGTGGGCAACAAGATAACAATGTGGTCTCATGCTCTGGTGCCGGCGGTTGTGCCTTCAAGTGATCTGGAAAAGAAAATTATGCTGACTCAAAGGTATGTTATCTTAGATACACAAAGATAAGAGACAGTCTCACCTAAGGCAAAGAGTAACCTTTGTCAAGGAAGCTCCAGGCCTAGGATATAACTACCCATCATGACCCACTTTTCATCAGGAATTTTTATGTTCAGGCCATCCTATGTGGTTACTTTTGGTCTCCGAGTTCGTAAGGCCAGCCATGCAGGCCTCCTTGAGCTTGTCAAGTTTAGTACATGGCCCTTTTTCATCCACACTATTTTAAAAGTAGAAAAATGCAGTTATAATTTTGTTTCAACTTCTACATCTTTTTCCATTTTCTTGTCTGCTTAGACTCACTGGAACCTGAGCAGCGAGCAGTTAAGAAGGGCGAACAAGTGGAGACAACTAGAAAAGAGAGAGGACAAGCCCCTTGAGTCTGTGAAGGGTGAGTATGGAGAGCAGCTGCGTGGCCACTGGGCTCGGTCATCAGGAAGAACTGTGGTTTCTTTCACTGTCTGCAGTTTGACTCGCATCCTTGGTCCCTACTTCTGCTTTCTCAGCTCTTTGCCACCCAGGAGGAAAATGCCTATGTCATGAGAGCATTACAGAAGATTCTGGGTTAGGGTGAGAGAGAGAGAGGACAGAAAGTTTGCATAAACCAGAACACGAGGAAACAGAGTCCCTCCTATCTGGAAAGGGAAATGTCAGAGACAGGCACTGCAAGAGTAGAAAAACACAAGCCTGACTGACAGAAGTTGTTCCGCAAACAGCTCCCATCCCCTGTCCTGCTTTGTTTGTTCTCGCTCCGGCTCCCATCCAAGAAACACAGAGAAAACGCAACTAAAAAGTCAAGTACACAAATACCAACTGCCTGGTTTCGGAGCGGGGAAGGAAGTTTTAGAAAAGAGGAGAAAGGAAAAAACAAAAGTTGTATTGTGCAACAGGTGAAGTCTAACATTGCCCCACAGTGAGGATTCCATGCTTTCATTTGTCATTCCTGGGTGAAGCCTTTCTTCATGAGGGTATTCAGCTCTCCAGCAACCTTCCCTGGCGATGCGGCCCCTGTGGAACTAAGTTCCTACCTTTCAATTTGCTCAGGGGTGGGGAAGTGTGGGGGAAAGGATTCCATTGTGAGGGAGGAGACTCTGGCCCCAAACCTCTAATAATATAACCAAAAGCAAGTCATGGCTCTGCTCTAGACTTCATTTGACAAATGAGAGGATAGAATCTTCCAAACAGGAATCCAAGACATCTGCTCCCCCAGAAGAACACAGGAGTCTCAAGAAGAAGCAGGCTTCCTCTTAGCCTGGCTTGTGGGTTTTGTACCCTTGGTGAAGCCTCTGTCCTCATTCTCAGCTGCTGAAGCAGATCCTCCTCTTGAGATGTCTCACCTCGTTATATTCCATCGCCTGGGAATGTGGTCATTCCACCCAGGGTTTCTTCTGCAGGAAAGTTTTGTATCACCTTCTAGAATGTTCCATCACCTTTTACACTGAGCTGGAGGGGGTCACTGTTGGTGACTCTTCAGTTGGTGATTGTGTTAGCTTCCTATTGCTGCTGTAACAAATTACTACAAATGCAGTGTCCTAAAACAGCACATATTTATTCTCTTAAAGTTCTACAAGTCGGAAGTCCAAAATCTGTTTCACTGAGCTAAAATCAAGGTGTCAATAGGACTGAGTTCCCTCTGGGGGGTTTAGGGGAGAAACCATTTCCTCGCCTTTTCTAGCTTCTACAGCTGCTTTATTTCATTCCTTGGCTCCTGGCGCCTTCCTCCAACATCAAAGCCAGTAGCATAGCATCTTCCTTCAGCTGACACATTGTCTTCTTGTCTTCTGTCACCAAGTTTTCCTCTGCCCACTCTTATAAGGACACTTATGACTACATTTATGGCCTAACCTGATAATCCAAGATAATCTCTCCATCTCAAAATTTTTAACTTGATCATATCTGCAAAGTCCTTTTTGCCATGGAAGGTAATATTCACAGGTTCTGGGAATCAGGATGTGGACATTTGGGGGGTCATTATTCAGCCTACCACAGTGATCTATACTTTCTCAGGTCTGGGGATCATTCATTCTCTCTCCTACCACTTCCCTCAGAATAGATTTGTGTATCTTTCACAGAAGACCACACTCTAACCTTCCAGGCCACCCCAGCACCCTCTCCTTTCATTTCCTTTATGCCCTCAGACTATTTTAGGACAGTGCCATGCTATGGGACTTTCCGCCATGATGAAACTGTTCTATACCTTCACTCTCTAAGAGATGACCAGTGAAAACTTGAAATGTGACTAGTGCAACTGAAGAATTAAATTTAATTGAAATTTAAATAGCCACTTTGTGGCAAGCAGCTAACATATTGAACAGCTCAGCTCTAGGTAGATGAAAAGCAGCAGCCACGACCAGTGAGATTCCTTGCTGCTAGCCTCTTCTCATACTTTTTTGGACCAGCTCTGCCCCAACCTCCTTCTCTCAGTCCTTGTGGAATCTACTGGGTCTCTGGGATGATGGGCTGAGGACAGGGCAAGGAAAGGAATTGTATCTGTTGGCCCCAGAGTGGAACAGGCTCCCAGTTCTGCTTTTGCACTGGACTAAGAAAATAATGATCAAGGTTGCCCCCTCTTTCCCCTATATTTACACAATGGGTTTTTCTTTGGGGGACCACAGAGTAGCAAGTAGCACAGAAAATAGGGCTAACTTGGGACTTGGCACTGACCATCCTACTCTATCACACACCTGCTCAGTGGCCTTTAGCGAGTCACTTCCCTGTCCCTGGCCCTTGGTTTTCATAATATGAGAGGGCTGGACCAGATAATCTGAGAGGTTCCTGCCAGCTTTAATAGACGATTTTATGTCCTGTGGATCAAGGCTTGATTGTGCATGCATTCTATCTCAGACCCATGTTCTCTCTGACCTTTGTAATAGGAAGTTCTGATTGAAAGGCTATTAAGGACACATGCCTTTAGGTTACTCCCACAACACTCCAGAACCAAATCTGACATTCATTCTTCTGTGCACATGACAACACTTCACATTTCCTTTGGGCTTTAGAGAGCTGATCCATTAACTCATCTAATTCACATAATGACCCTGGGAAGATAGCCGCTATGCCTGTTGGAAGTGAAAAAGCTAAGGCTCAGAGAGGGAAAGAGAGAATCTTCCAGATACCAGGCCCTGTGGTGGGTGCTTTACACATCAACTTATAACAGCCCTTCAAAGTAGCTAATATTACCTCCACCCTACAGTACACTGGTAAAAAGTGATGGAGGCCCACTTTTCTGATTCTGAACTACCTTGTCTGCCCTCTATGTTGTGCTGCTGCTGCTATTTACAACTTCCCTATAAGATATTGAAATGATAACCTTAGCATCACGGCTATCCTTTGGGGTCATCTTTCATGGTGCTCTCCAAGCAGACCTACAGACCTTAACAAGTCACATCACCTCTGTGCCTCTGTTTCCTCATCTGTAAAGCTGGGAGGTGAGAATCCCTACTTCATAAGGGTGTTAAAATCCTTGTTGAAAGTTTTAAGCGAGATTGTGTCTTTAGAGCATTTCACCCATATGAAGTACTCAGTAATTTCTCATTCTTACTGTGTTTGGAAACTGTAGTTTGTCCTTATTAATAACATCAGGCAATTCTCTTCACTCTAAATCAAATTAAAACACAAAGAAACTGTCTACATTTTTATTAAAGTTTTATTATGAAAACACATGGAATCGACTGCATTATCCACGTATCCGCAATAGCAGAGAAACAGTAATGGTAGACCATCCCCATGGGGGACATGTGTCCTTTGGCAAAAACAAACAAACAAAAATAACACATAAATAATGAAAATAACACCAAATACAATAATACAGCACATAATAAAGATTAAATTAAGAGAAGGAACAGGGACTGAGAGGCGCTGTAAACGTGGAGAGGACGCATCTCACTGAGAAGAGTAAGGCTCAGGTGACCTTCCCTGGAGGCCTCCTGCCCCTGTGCTCGAAGCGGCTCAGTTCAGTTCCAGGTCATCCATGTACTCCTGAACCCAGGGTTCGCTGGGGTTGGCACAGACTTGTCTGCCCTTTTTGGTTTGAAATCTGTGAAACAAGGAGTAGCTAGATTACAATCCCATGGGACCTTGCCCACATTAGATGTCGCCCTCTGCTTGACCATGGTTTGTGTTGGACAGCTCTAGTGGATGGGAAGACCCATCCTGGGGTGGTACTGGAACCAGACTCCTTGTACCTTCCACCCTGGATTTAGCTGTGGCCTCTAAGGTTGCCCAGACTAGGAACCAATGAGTTTTACAATCAATACAACTATATCTCCCCATTCGTTCCCTACTGCCCCTAGCAATAAATTTTCTAAGCATGGTTTAAGAAAGTCAGCCCATATTTCTTGTCATCTTTTTTACTTTCCCTGGTACGCTGGCCTCGGGCAAACTTTCTCCCCAGAAACCCTCCATCTTCTCCCTTGGCTCCACACAGCCCCCTCCAGGACTCAACAGGTGACTTCATGACCTGTTTCTCACTGCTTTCTGTGAGGCCTTCAGCTCTGAGACCTGCCTCTCTACTGTTTGATCCTCCCCCTGCCCCCAGACAGGCCCCTTATCTAATCCTGCCCTCACGTTGGCCTCTCAGAGCAGCCCAGGAGTTGATACTTACACCACAGCTGGCTGGGAGCAAAGGCTGCTGGTCTCGTAGTAATCTATCACAAAGTTGCGAGGGATCTTCCGCAGGGTGTAAGAGAAGCAGCAGGCTGTCGGAGGATCTGAACCCACTGGAAAGAAAGGTTGGGGTGAGATCAAAGCTATACGAGGAGCTGATCATTTGGCTTCTAGTTATGGATATTCAATGAGCATCTCTGTGGAGCTACCAGATCCCCAAACACAGTCCCTTGTATCCAATCCCACCAACCCTGAGTCAGAGTCTTATTTAGAATTCAGTATCCTAAGAGAAGGTCATGGAGCTGGATCAGGTCTCAGAGTAAGGTCTGACTCCCTTCATTTTACAGATGGGGAAACCAAGGCACAGAGAGAGACGGGGGCTTGCTTAAACAAGTCTGCTCATTGCTATTTCTTAAGAAAACAGGATCTCGAATATTATTGAATGTCTGCTGGACGCTACATTTAACAGCAAGCTACTTCATCGTCCCAGTTCCCTTTTGTCTCATCCCTTTTGTTTCAGCCCCAACTAGAAAAGTGGCTGTAGAAATGCAGCTGAAAGAACAAACTTACTTGGTGCTGAGAGTCCTGGAGAGCAGAGTGCAGCCACTAGGACGAGGAGAGCGAGGACAGTCACGCAGAGTTTCATGGTCTTGGTGGAGGAGAGGCTTTCCTGGAGCTGAGACTACAGAACCCAGAAGCTTCAGAACCTGACTCTGTTCTGTGCTGATACTGAGTCGGGATCCCCTCTTTATAAGAAGGACTCTGAGGACTGGGACAAAAGTGGGGGCACAGGAGAGCAAGTGGAATTTCCAGGGTAAAGATGACGTCATGGTGCCAATAAGGAAACTGAAGCTAGCGGAGAGTTAGGAGCTCTGCAGAGCTTCTCTCCTTCAGGGCGGTGTCATCACAGTGGAAAGAAGAAGGAGGTGGAGGGGAGAAGAAGTGGGCTGCACCCTAGAGGGAAGTGGTACACCGAAGGTAATGATCGAGACTGAGGAGAGAATTGTAAACCCGAGAGGAAGGATGAAACATTCACACCTGCCAGAAGGGGCTTGTAGATGACAACGATGCTGCTCTTGGTGGTTGGCACCTCCAGAAGCTGGAGGCTTCACATCAGTCTTTGCAGGGTTACCACAAGCCTGGTCCCAAGAAGTAAGGGAGAGCCAGGACTCCATGTCTCATTCCTGGCCCTCCTTCTACTGGGCTGAGTAACCTTAACACTCCCCCCTGTACCATAGAGATGTGGGATAGGAGGGGGCAGAGCAGCATCTTGGAGTACTTCAGGATCACTAAATAAAGTACAATGTCATCCTACCTCCCATCACACTGTCCATCACCACTTACCTGCACACACACAAACTGTATTTCTTTCCTCCATCCTTTCTGTCCTCACCCTTTTCTTTGTGTCAGACTTGTTTCAAATGTTCTGATCTTTACCAAGGCCCTTATCCGCAACTCTAACGTTCTCTGATCCCTCATATCACATATGCCGGTGTCTCTCTTGGTCTCTCCTGGTTGGTGGAGTTTTATCTCCATGTATTAAGGACCTCGTTTTAAGGGAAAGAGTGTGTATCTTGCGTTCCTTGAGATCTTCACAGGCTTTGTTATCCATGCTATTTATACTGAATCCAATTTATGTCATCTGCTTTTTGTCGGGGAAGGCAGAGAGGAAGGAAGCCCCATCCCTCCCATCAAAAAATTGTTAGTCTAGTGATGGTGTCGACAGTGACAAAAATAACTATCTCATGAGATGGAATAAAGTAAGTGTCACATTAGAGGTAGAAACAAAATGTCAGAGAGCCCAAAGAATGAAGAAAGCCATCCCTTGGCTGTAGATTGATAGTTCCAAGTCAAGGATAGATCCCACTGCATGCTAAGAAAGAGCCTTTGACATGGAGATCTCCATCTAAATGAGTGGGGTGTAGTGATCTTCAAGTTGTGGAGAGATTTTGTAGATCCTTCCTCTAAGGCATTATGAGAATGATAATAGATAAGAATGGGTGATGAGTCTGCATAGAGCCACATAATGAGTTTGGCCATTGAATTTTGCTTCCTAGCCTTGATTTGATCTTTGGGTCATGGAGACAAATGTTTTGTTCATGAATGTCCCAACAATAATATTGTGTTCACATTAGTAAAATTCCACACCAAGAGTACAAAGGGCTTGTGCCAATATGTTTAGCTAAATCAGTGGTCTCCAAGATTTGTACATTGAGGCCATTTCTAAGTAATAGTCTAGAAAGAATAACAAATGCATCTTGAATACACAATAAAAAAGTGTTCATCTTCTCTAGAGAACCTCTCCTGACCTCTCTTCCAACTGACTTCTGCATCTCCCTCCATGTTCCTACAGCTCCTGAGCTACTTCCATCATATCACCTGTAACATATCTATTTGGCTGCTTCCCCCACTGGAAAGCGAACTCCTTGATGCAGAATCCATGTTATGCTTATATCTGTGTACACAGGAGGTGGTAAACAAACACTTGTTTAACAAGCATCCAAATTGTAATGGGAAGAGGTGTGATAGGTAACATGGAGTCAGGATGTGAACTTCATTTAGATAAATGAAGTAAAAATTAACAGGTCATTCTGACACTCTATTCAAAATGTGATCCCTCAGTTCCGATAACGTGATAATTTCCCTGCCCTCGACCCACATACCCAATGGTTTTTATCAAAGTGATACTATTTTAGGACTCAACTCTTTCCAGTTAGGGGTGTGAGAAGTGACAGCAGGTGTCAACCATGGTTCCAGGGAGCACCAAATGCATTCTGTGGGTTACCCGCCCAATCACTATAAGGAAACTTCACTTCCCCTCACTCGTGGTAATATAGAAGTTTCCCGTTCTACACCCTTGACTGGCACTGTGCTCATAACTCCATTCTGGGCACTTTCATATCTGTTTCGTCATTTTGTCGTCCCAGCCTCAGTAAACTGCAGGCAGGGCTGGCAACCCCAGCAGTAATATGAACTCGCAAAGGCCTGGTACTTTTGATTTCTCCCTGCATGTCCATGTCCATGGTTTTATCTAATCCTAATCTGTTTTGCTGCAGAACAGGTTAGGAAGCAAACCTAGAGAAGTTAAAAGACTGGATCGTGGCTGCACAGGATGAGTGTCAAGATCCAAGGTCTTCCGAGTCTTGGTCCTGAGATGATCAGACTTCCTTTATAGCTGTGACCCTTTGAGAGAGCACATGTAGGGAATCTCTCTGAAGGTGCCAGACTCTCAGAAAAGATTACAAAGCTGCTGAGGAGCAGGTAGTAGAGGTGGTCAATCCTGACATTCTGTGTTCTCCTAGAGAGAGCTGAGATGCATGAGTGTTGGGGAGACAACTGGTGTTGGGGCTGAGAGTGTGCACCCCTAGGAGATGGAATGCTTAGACTAGAGAAGTCTTTGCAAGTGATTCCTTGAGACTGGAAATCCAAGGTGAGCTGAACACATGGTCATTCAGGCAAAGAACAAAAGACCTGTACTTTTTAAATATATAAAATAGATTAATTGAAATATTTTGGTCATTTTGCCACAATAATAAACCAAAAAGAGGCAAATCCTTTGGCTTTGCCAATATGGGAGCCAAGTCACTTGGGGGAAATGGGATTGTAGATTGAAGAAAGAAGTACACAGTTACGCAAAGCGCAGGGCTCAGGATGGTGTCTGGAAGACAGTGAACTGATTGGAGCAGTTCATTATATGGGTGGCCATACTCCACCCCTCAGCCAGCCACCTCACTCTTCTTAAAGTGGAAAGGGCCTTTATCACCCACCACAGTCTGCTCTTTGGCCATCAGGAATGGAGGGCAGTGACTTCAGAGGATGTTAAATTCATGAGAGAATCTTAAAGCTTCACCAGTTTTTGGAGAGTTCAAGAAAACTTTCAGTATTCTTTATGAAGCAACTTTCTTCCTTCAAACAATGCTTTTACACCTCTTTCTAGCTCTTTCCAGACTGAAATATCCAGAAAGAGAGAAAAGTAATTCAGCAAAACTTTATTGAGTACCCACTATATGACAGGTACTATGTCAGGCATTGGGGATGCATGCCTTGGAAAGTGGTGGTAAAGTGTTAAGAAAGGCTTCTAAAAACTAGTATAAAAAACTTTATACTAGTTTGCTTTGTTTTCAATAGAAAATATACATGGTCACCATACAAAATTTAGAAAAATATAGGAAATCATAAATAAGAAAACAAAAGTTACCCAGCATTCTTTAGTTTAGCATTTTACTATTGTTGCTTAATACTGTTAGTGTATCTTATTATTGTTACTTTATATTTACCCATGTCATTAAGAACTCAAAAATTTTTTCAAAATTAACATGCACGATATTTCATTGCATGGAAATACCAAAACATTATACCAAAATTTATATTTAACCCTTCTGTTACTTAGGTCAGGCCATTCAGGTTGTTCTAACTTTTCTCTATTATAAATTGAGCTGCGACTTGAAGATGATCAGCCAAGCAAAGAGCGTGGGGTGGGGTTATTCAGGCAAAGAACAAAGGACCTGCATTTTTTAAATATATAAAATAGATTAATTGAAATATTTTGATAATAATGATAACAGTAACTAAAACATAGCACTTACTTTGAGCCACTGATATTCAAATACTTTTATAAAAACTAATGTATTTAATTCCCATAGCAATCTTCTGCGGTAGATACTATTATTATCCCTTTTCGCACACGAGGAAACCAAAGCACAGAGAGGTAAGTAACTATGGAAGAACACACAGCTAATACATGATAGATTTGGAAATGACACCAAGGAAGAAAATGTGCTTATTATAAATTTGTGTTAAAGCTTAACAGCCAAAGTTCTGTAATTATGATGTAAAATGTCTTTCCGTTTTACATTTCGCATGTGTTTGAACAGTGGAATCCATGGATTTCTCTCTTTTCCTTAGAAAATGAAGGGAATTAAATAGTGATTTTTCTTATTTGTTCTACATATTAATCTCAGCAGCTGCCATAGGACGTACTCGTGCTTAAAGCATTTCACTCTTCCTTGTGATTTACAAGAAGGGGAAACTGTGCTTTGTCAAGTTGACAACTCATTTATGAAAAGCAGAAAAGAGATCTGCACTTTTAAGGAATTACATGTAGTTCAGAGGGATGAGTCTTGGTTTCCAGGAAGTCTGAAGGTAGCAAGAGATGTGGCCAGCGAGGAAGACAGGGCTCAGGTTACAGAGAAGCTTCCATTTCATGCTGGAAACAATGCAAAATACTTGAAGGATTTTCAACAGAAAGCGACAGAGACTGATCAGCAAAATCACTTTGCATGCTGTGCGATGACGGGACAGACTGAAGAGAGGCAAACTGGAAGAAAAAAACAGTGGTAGAACATTGTTACAGCTGTCATGGTAAGAAGTGATATGGTCCTGACCTAAGACAATGGCAGTGGGAATGGTAAGAAGCAGATATACAATTTCAAAATACAATAGATTGAATACAATAGTCCCTCACACTTATCTGTGGGGGATATGTTCCAAGACCTCCAGTGGATGCCTAAGACCTCGGATCTGAACCTTATCTATACTAAGTTTTTTCCTATTCTACATACATACCTTTTCACTTAAAGGAGGCACTTTCCAGCTTCTCTTTGGCATATACAAATAGCCAGCATCACTACTCTTGAGTTTTGGTGACAACATTAAGTAAAATAAGTGTTAACTTGAACACAAGCACTGTGATACCAACAGTGATCTGAGAACTGAGATGGCTACTAAGTGACAAACTGGCAGGTAGCACATATAGCGTGTAGACCAAGAGATGATTTATGGCCCCAGTGGGATGGAGCAGGACAGTGTACAATTTAAAACTTATGAATTATTTATATCTGAATTTTCCACTTAATATTTTGACCATGCTTGACTGCAGTAACAAACCCAGGAAAGCAAAACCGCAGACAAAGAAGGACCACTGTAGATGTAGGAGGTGAAGGGGAAGGACAGGCCAAGGTGACTCTCAAGTTTTTTGCTTGGAAGCTGGATGGAAGGGGACACTTTTCGCTGAACAGAGAGTACAGAAGGATGAGTAGAGGAGCAGGGGGAAGGATCTAATCCAATACTAAGATGTATACCTTGATCTACTGCATACACACACACACAACACACAATGGCCAGACAGGAATGACGAGAACTCAAGATAGACAAGGAGAGAGAAGGGGCTGCATGGAGACCTTGTCTCTCTAGGATGCCAGAAAGGGGCCCCTAGGATACTGTTTCCACCCCCATGAAAGGGGAGGCTGAGCTTGCTGCAATCTGACTCAAGGCCACATCTGACAAAAGGAGGCCAAACCTGGGCCGAACCCACCCATGGGAACCACTGTTATCACAGGGAGGGAATTGAGATTGACACCTGGGGAAGTGGAATTGCAGGGCCAGAAACTGGAAGAAAACCGATCCAGGAGGGCCGGGGCTTGGGAAGCAAAGAAGAGGTAAGCAGAGCAGGACAAAGGCTGTGATATTACAGAACATGAACTGTTCAGCCAGAATTCTCTGTACTCGTGGCTGGGACACTCTGCTGGACAGAGGTAGGGCCTCAAAGATGCTGGAATGAGCCAGAAAACTAGGACACAAATCAAGCCCCTCCATGCTGATGGATCCACCATGTTGACTTCCTGTCACCACCTCCTAAGAGATCTTGGGTAGCTCCCAAAGATCAAGACCTTGACACCATGGCCTTTCTGATCCTTTATATAATATTAATATTTCAACTCCATAGTGGGGCTTTGAGCATAGCACATACTGCATGTCAAAACAGTGAATATTCAGTGATTCACTGAATATTTTTTAAGCTCTATTGTGTCAGGCATTGTGGTTATTGCTGGAGATAATGCAGACAGTGAAATATAAAACTGACCAACTCTATGTGTGTGATCCTGGAGAAATCATTTTACCTGGGAACATCAATTTACCTCCTAGAAAATTTCTAAGACCCCTCAAAACCAATTCAACCATCCTAAGGCTCCCAAACATTATTCATTCAATGTGTGCATAATAAGCACACACTTTGCATACAAGTATGTTCTTTTCCAATAAAATAAAACACATATGATAAAAGGCTATTTTTTGGCTTTAGGATTGGTATGGAAAATCTTACAAATATATAATCACTATGATAGAATTTTATATTCAATGAATCACCTTTTTTAAAAAGAATAAAATTATAAAAACTAGAAACTATGTTATAAAACTCATTATGTCATAATCATCATGTGCTAGGATTTGCTTTAAATCCATCAGCAAGACATGATATGAATTTGGTTTAAAGTCCACAGGACATGGTCTAAATTTTTTGAAGAGAAAATTAGAGAAATAGCTCATTGTAACACCATGCGGTAAGCGCTGTCACCATAGAGGTAGATAATAAGATGCACTATCAGAAAGTTACTGATTCAGCAGTTTCCATTTCCTTCTTCTTGCCCTCTCCAACTTACAGAAGACAGCTTTCAGAAACTGAATCATAAAGGGGATTCCCCCCCAAGAAGTAAAGGAGGGAATGCAACTTAGGGTATCAACTAACAGCTGAGGCAGAGGAGGTGGGGTGAGGAGGAGGCATCATTTGTGATCTAGAGTTTCCAGTGAAACAAGTGATAGACTCCTTTTTAGGAACTGACGGTAACAAAGGAACACACCTACTTGCTAAAGCCTCAGCGAAATCTGCCGGTGCCCCCTGATCTTGTCTTTGCTTTGCCTCCCTCACAACCATCATTAGCAATCATAGAGATGGGATAAAACACTGCCCATATGTTTTAAGAGAAGTAACTCTATAGACACAGGGAGGTCAGAATTCTTAAGGTGTAGTCTCACTTTGCTTATGTCTTGTTTCCTCCATTGTTCTAACTTCTGCTAGGGAAATTCAAAATTCTCCTGGTTTGGCCCCAATTTAGTTTCATCATCCATATTTGCTCCATCCGTCTGCAGCTACACTGAACTGTTCACTCCTGCTGAGATAGCAGTTTCACACCTATGACTCTGCACCAGCTGGACCTCTACTACCACCCCATCTGTGTATGTGCCAATCCCGTGTAGCTTTCAAGACCCAATCAAAGTTCCGTACCTTCCATGAAGCCTTCCTCAACCTGCCCGAGAGAGATCATTGCTCCCTCCTCCTGGTGTTCTGAGCTTTCATTTATTTTTCTCCTAGAAATCTTTGCACTTTCTGCTAAGTGCTGTGGTTACCCATTTATATACTTTACCTGCCCCTACTAGACCAGGAACATCTAGAAGACGGACCATCAAAAAGAACTAAATCTACTTTTCAATATAAAATGTGATCTATGCTTATTAATTATGTAACAATACAATAATAAAGAATGGAAAAGGATAAAATACAGATCTCATTGAGAAAGTAAACCCTTTCACACCACTGAAATTATGAATGAAAAGAATAAGAAAAGAAAACTGCTTTGAATGTGGCATTATTTATGTAATCATATGGGTTCCTTAAAATAGGTCAGAAAAATGGAAATCAAGTCTCCATTCTAGCAAAGATCATTGGACAAAAACTTCAGTATATTTCTCAAAAATGTCTTTCAAATTAAAATTAAATAATTAACAACCTACTTCCAACCAATGTTGTAAATGTTTCAAAACAAAATGTGTTTGTGTATCTGTGGGCTGACAAGGAAGGTCAAAGTGAGAATACTCCAGAAAAAAGAGGAAAACAAGAAAATTAAGCACTCATAGATCTATCACACATATATAAGTACTATTGATGCTTTTGGGCATTTATTTCCAATGCTTTTTATTTTTTCCATGCCCAGCATTTATATATATATTTATATATATATACGTTTATATGTACATATATAATACATATATGGTCATAATATTCATCATATATGTGTCTACATATATATTTGTACAATTCTTCATCTTGTACAATTTGTACAATTTTTCATCTCACTTTTTTACAACTGATCTTATGATTATATTTATGCTACTTCACTTCAGTTTAAGGGTTTAATAATAAAAAGTCCAGTGGACATACCATAATTTATCATTCCCTGATAAAGGAAATTTTAGGTGTCCTTATTTTAGAGGTACAAATGATGTGGGGTCAGATGTCTTTATGTTTGAAGATGCTTCCATATTTGGGTTTGTTTCTTCAGAACTCTTCCCTAAAAATGTGTTCTTAGGTTCATGAGCATAAATATTTTTAGGCTCCTGAAACATGAACACCCACATCTAATGGATCTTTATGATTCTCAACTGGTGTTTAACCCAGTGACCTTAGTCATTCAGTGACTGTTTGATGAATGAACAAATGACAGAAACATGACCTCATGCTTCCTAGTCCTCTCACGGGGATTCCTCTCTTGCATGCAAGGGAGGCTAATCCACTCTCTGTGGCATCATCACATCTACCCTCTCCATGTGGTTAGAGCAGCTGAGGAGGCACAGGAGTTTCAGCTCTGTGGAAAAGATGGAGCTGGACAGTTCACGTATAGATCAGTTACTATGGAAAGGGACCAGCTAAGAATAGCCCCAGGTCGACACACACTCTTCTCTCTCCTGCTCTCAGAGGAAACCATTTCCTCACAAGAAACCAGAACAAGTCACGAGTTGTGGGCTGAAACTTATAGCTCAGAAAAGCTATTCTTGGATATCCTGAGCCCCTGTGGTTGCCCGGGACCTTGAGTTGTGCAACATCCATCATGACAGTACCACCATGCTTAAAAATTTCCCTCCTCACCCCCAGATTCCATTTCCTCATCCGCAAAGGCCGCCTATAAAGATCAGGGGAGATGGCTTCGCACTCCAGAAGGACGCAGCCAGCAGCAAGAGCTCACTCTCATCTCTGCTCTCTTGACGCTCAAGCCCACACTCCACCCGCTCAGCATCATGAAGGTCTCCGGGGCTGCCCTCGCCGTTCTTCTCTGCACCATGGCCCTCTGCAGCCAGGTCTTCTCTGCGCCATGTGAGTCTGTGTTGTTGCTGTGGGTATCACCCCTCTCTGGCCATGGTCAGACCACATCCATCTTTTCTTGTGGTCTTAAGAGCCCCTAAGAGAAAATAGAGAATTTCCTAAAGCATTACAAAAGATCTTTGCTTTTTTCTGCAAGACTTTTATTTTCATCTCATAAAACAGTCTTAGCTAGCCTAGTCCCCATATCTGAGAGCCAAAGTTGGGTAGGAGAGTAACAATTCCATTTACAAATGGTAAAATAGGGACCTAAGCAAATGAGTTTGTAAGAGGCAGAATCCAAGTCTGCTTGCCTTCCAGTGGTGTCATTCTTCCACTTACTCAACCCAGGTCCCTCCAAGAACTCTGTCCGTGGGATATCTTAGGAGAGATGTCCAAGGTTTCCCTTTTGCTGGAGTATGGCTTCTTGAACCAGATAAAATTTCCTGAAGGGAGATGAGAACAGTCTGCTTGGATGTCTGCATTACAAAGGGAAAGACCGCCCACAATGAAGTCAAAGAGAATGAAGGATACAGACAGTAACAAGGACAGAGACAGGGATATTTCTAGGCAAAAACACCTAAGGCCCTCTAGTGACCTTGTCTCCCAGCCCACGCTGTGAGCAAGGCTGTCTTCCTCGCTGTCTTCCTCACCCTCTCAGGGACTAGATCTCAGATCTCGCCTTTCATTCTGAACTATGACTCAGGCTCATTCTGTCCCTTCCTCTACAGATGGCGCGGACACACCGACTTCCTGCTGCTTCTCCTATATCTCCCGGCAGTTTCCACGCAAATTTATAGCCGACTATTTTGAGACCAGCAGCCAGTGCTCCAAGCCCGGTGTCATGTAAGTGCCAGTCTTCCTGCCCACCTCTGGAGAGGCAGAAAGTGTGTGGAGTGGGGGCAGTGCCCAAGGGCACAGACAGACCAGAGGCACCATTCTGAAAGGCCCTGTCCTCTAGGATGTCTTATCAAGTATGTAGGACCCAGGTCTCTGAGGTGTGACCTGACCTGGCCAGGAGCTTTCAGAGTCAGGGAGGGCTGGCCCAGCCTAGAGGGAAGTGAGAGGAAGGAGGCAGCAGCAGGATCCTCTGAGGGAGCCCCTGAGTCAGTGAGAGCAGCTGCCTAGACTGAGATAGGCAGAGGATCCCCGAGAAAGTGGGCAGCGCCCTGGACTGCCCAGGATAAAAGAGTGGGGTGGAGGGGCCAGGGTGGTCCCAGTTCTCCCTGCCGGATTCCTCAATGTGTAATCCTTCCACTTTCTCCATAGCTTCCAAACCAGAAGAGGCCGGCAGGTTTGTGCTGACCCCAGTGAGGCCTGGGTCCAGGAATACGTCAATGATCTTGAGCTGAACGCCTGAGTGGCCTGGAAGGAACCCGGTGACCTTGGCGGGCCGATGGGGAGCAGGGGCCTGAGCCTTGGAAACACCCTTGTAACCTCCACAGCTACCTCTTCTATGGGCTGGCTGTCGCCAACCCATACTCTGGGACTCTTCCTAACTTAAATGTATATTTATTTATACTATTTAATTTTCGTAATTTATTTAGAATGTCACTCTGTGTTTGGGACTTTTTGCTCCAAGAGATCTCAGGATACCTCCTTCAGCACCCTTCCCCTCCTCTTTCATTTGCACTGTGATTGGTGACAATTAAGGAACTGTCATCAGTTTGTTCTAGACAGAGGTGGCACCAAAGCCACCAGACTGACAAATATGTATTAAATATTTCTGTTCAGTGCTGCGCTCAGCCCAGAGAAATAATAAAGATGCTCTTTTAAAAAGTAAACTGGCATTGGTTTCATTTTGGTTTCATTTATCTGGCAAATCAGGATCATTGGTTGAAAGGAATATAACAGGCAAAGAATAGGAAGATGTGAAATGGAGAGAAATTAGGAGAGATGGAAGTGGGGCTACCACAGAGATACTCTGCTTTACACTGGAGCCACATTGCCAGAACATTGAAATTATGAATATCTTAAAAATCAAATCGTAATGTACACACTCTAGGAAAATTCACTACTAGAATGGATAACGTTAAGAACAATATCCGTAGTATATATTTATGATTAATCGAGCTTTCTTAATAAGAATTACTAACATATTTGAGACTTACTCTAGGCGGAGTACTTTTTTAGGCAGTGTCCACTTGATCCTCACAATGAGACAGTATAGCTTAAGTACTATTAATATCCTCATCTGACAGAAGTGTAAACTGGGGCTGGCACTCAGAGAAGTTAAGCAGCTTAGCCAAGATCACACAGCAAGTAAATGATACAATTAAGTTGCAAAACTGGATTTTGATATAACTATACGTTATGCTTGACCGCTGGTCAAGTTATTTCTCAAAAGGCAATGTACCTGTACTCAAATCGCAAGCAATGATTGTTTAAGCCACTCACATCAGAATTTTTAGGTGTGAACCTGAGAATTGATATTTGTACCAAGCCTATCAGGTTTTCAACATGCGTGTTAACAGCTGAGAGAACCACTGAAATAGTCAACAGGATTTACCGTTCTTTCCAAATGCGGCACATATCTGCATTTGGTAATAGGTATATTGCACATTATTTTCCTTAAACCCATGCTCCACAAAATAAATGACTAATGTGAAAGGGAAAGACAACCAGCCTACATGTGGAGGAGGATTCTACATAATAAGTTTCCTGAGAAAGCTGAGTTATTTAACAGATGGATTGCCTGAGCTAGAGTTATAAGAAATGTACACTAAGCCAGGGTCCTTTTTGCCAAAGAAGGAGAAATTCAAAAGACTCATGTGAAAACCAAAACATGTATAAAATTTTATGAGTCACGATTTTGTTTCATTTTGTTTAAGATAATCTAATTTCATGCTAAGTGAAGTAAGTCAGACAGAAAAAGATGAGAACCACGTGATTTCACTTATATGTGGGTTATAAAACAGAGAGCAACAAATGAACAAGACAAACAAATAAAAACTCATAGACACAGACAACAGTTTAGTGGTTACCAGAGGGAAAGGGCTGAGAGGTGGGAGATAGATGAGGGTAAAGGGGGTCAAGTAAATGGTGACGGAAGGAGATTTGACTTTGGGTAGTGAACACACAATGCATATACAGATAATGTATTATTACATTGTACACTTGGAACCTATGTAATTATGATATTTAACCAATGTCACCCCAATAAATTTAATTAAAAAATAAAAAATAAAATAAAATAATTTTTATACCCAAAATTAGTTTAGAATTTTAGTGATTGAACTCTTTCCAGTACAATTAAACACTCCTATTAAGCAAACATTAAAATGCACTTTTATTATTTGACCTAGATATCATTTGACCTGATTTCCATTTCTAGGAATCTATTTTGCAGCGACCCTACCAAAGGACAGAAATATATAGGCACAAGGATATTCTTCGCAGCGTGATTTTAAACAGCAAAATGGAAACGACCATCAGTAAAGGATTAAATGGGTAGAGGATTGAGATGCCCACCAATGGAATATTTTGCAGTCAATAAAAAGAATACATGTCTATAATATTTATGGAAAGTGTCCATAATATTATGTGCAAAAGGTATATCTGTTTACATCTACTATATGCATATATACTCTTACATGTATGCTACAGAACTGTATGTATAAAATATTATTTTTGTTTTTATTTTTTAAAGTCATATTAATATAGATATTTGCAAATATTTGGAAAGGTAAATAGCTAACTGCGGTTTCTTAGAGGAAATGAGATTAATATATTACTTTTTTAGGAATGGGTACTTTTCATTTTTATTTTGTGCAGTTCCTTTTTATTCAATTTATTTCTTAGTGAGTAGGTATTGCTTAACTCTCTGGTCTTATCTTACCCTACCCTTTGATGGATGATATTCTACCCAGCAGAACGATTTTCTGATTAGGATTCTAAGTTGACACAGAGAAGATAGAGCTCAGCTGGGCCAGTCATAACAGTCTTGATGCCATAATGGCTTTTATATAATGAAGGCAGTGCAATAAACAAGTCTTTTTGCCCAAGGCTTTCACATCAAACACACACACACACACACACACACACACGCGCGCGCGCACACGTCTTCCAAGCAACATATAATCATCCCCTTCCATTATGAGGGGCTATTCCCCTAACACCATTACTACCCACACCTGTGGTAAGTGTGAAGGCATTGTCAGGAGAACGGGAGGAACAGTCTTTGTCTCCAAAAACGCAGGGAAAGTGTTGCCATTTCTCCTCTGTTGGCTTCCAGCATCTTGGGACAAACAAATCTGCTCATTTACATTGAACTTTTTCTCGAGGCCCAGCAACCCAAAGCCAAATGAGAAGCTTAATCAGCTCAACATTCCCTAAATACAAGTATTGTGAACAGAGTAATAGAACGAAGACCTCTGTGAGGGAAGGGGGAATGAGGATTGCACTGTTAACCAGTTTATAGGGCCTTGCAAGGTCTGAGACATGCATGAGATCCTTGGTCAGCTTCTCTGGTTAACCTTCCTGGGGAATGTCCTCCGTGGACACATACGTGTGCTGGGGAAGAGCCCTTTTCTGGGAGCTGCCTACTTCCTGTCCATATAAATTAGAAGCCTGGGATTCGCCTTAGGTGTTGAGCAATCAACGGTCATTTGGGGCTAGTCTTGTGGTTTCTTTGGCAATGAGAAGCCTTTTAATAATAGTAGGTTTCTGATCTCTTTGCTTCTAGTCAATTCCATGAGCTAGACAACCAAATGCAGAGTGCTTGTCCAATCCTTTATCTTACATTTTAACTGGGGTTGGGAATGTGTGGTATTGAGTCTCAATACTACACTCACACTTATACCCCTACCTCCCAGCCCTCTGCTAAGAGACTTCTGCGTCCATCTTGGCCCCTGCAGAGGTGGGGCAACATGGGGAAATGATAAATATTTGAGGCCCAACACAAAGCTGCATCCTCCCAACACCTTCACAAGGAGCTGATTGTCCATTTTAAGTAAGGATGACAAATATTTCACAAGAGAGGGTGGGGAGCAGGATTTAGGGCCACAGCTGGACCCCAGATTTCTCTCCTATTAAGTTTCTCACCTTCCTGCTGTCACTAACTTTAGCCTGGAGTAGAAATTTCCACATTTACAGCCCTTCTAGATTCATGATTATTGGAAACAGTCAACACTTTAGAAAGGCCTTTCTTAGCAAAGCCAATTTTTTTTCTTTTCCAGTTTTGGAAGAGCCCATTTCAAAGCAGTCTAAACTCATTTAAGGGATCTTACTCATAGATGCAAGAAGTACCTATTATATTCCAATATCAGAATCTTACCTATCAAATTCCTCAATGTTGCAGCCTTAGCGTCTGGCACAGGGTCTTAGCACTGACATTCGACAGACCACAGTTCAACCAACAGTGCGGCAATGCCATGTAAGAGCAGTTCTCAAAAGGTGGTGCCCAGATGACAGTACAGCAACACCTGGGAGCTCATTAGAAATGCAAATTATGAGCCCTCCTCTTCACTTTTAGAAGGTGGGGCACAGTAATTTGTATTTTAACAAATCTCCAGGTAATTCCTATGCACAACAAAGTTTAAAAACAACTTCCTTTTAACAAAGCCCTCACCAAACTGCCTCCTACTTTTTCAGTTCTGCCAATCCCATACTTCAGTCAGGGGCTGTTACTTTTAAGAGACCCTGTACCCTGTACCTCTGCACAGATACAGGACTCTGTATTCCTCGGGCTGCTGGTAGTTTCAAAGATTAAAAAAAAGCAAGCAAACAAATCTAACTCAAAGAAGCTTGAATAAACGAAACTTGTGGATACAAGACCAAAGGGCATGGGGGTGGCTCTGGCTCCGGGCAAGGCTGGATGCAGCGAGCAGCCCTGTGACATCACACAGGCCCTATTTTCTTCTCTTTCTGATGCCCTTTCCATGTGAGAGTCCCAGGATGGCTGCTGGTACCTTACAGTGTTACATGATTCCTTGTTCATTTTCTTCAAGGTAGAGAGAGGCTGTGTCCCCATTGAAAAAAATAGATTTGACCAACTTAGGTCAGAAACCCAATACCTAATCGATTGCTGTGGCTATGGGGATGGGTTTCATAGATCTGCTTAAGCAAATAAAGCCAAATTCTTAGATTGTAGTTTGGATGAATTTCACATAAATGTATAGCGTAAGAATTACAGGGAAGAGTGGCTTCCCAGAGGAACTATGGGGTTATGGCATTAGGAAGGATGTAGAATAGATGCTGGTCAGGAAAAACATGTTTTCATTATAACATGTTTGTCTTTTTCCTGTGGATTATTTTTTTCTTGATATATAAGGAATACTAACACTTTGTATGTGATGGACATTTCTTCTCCTTTGCTGTCTAGGTTAGAAACTGTTAGTCTTCCACTACCCTGAATTATTCTGTTTTTAAATGCTGACTTGTGTATTTCCTGTTGCCTTATAAATGACTATTGCCCAAATCTGAGGCTAAACAGACATTCAGCAATTTGTGGTGCCAAGGTAACTTCCAAAAAATGAAGCTACATGATTGCTCCAGGACATACTAAGTAGGGTAGAAATGGGCCTGCACCAAGCACCACCCACCCTGCTTCATATAAGCAGAAGACCAGGGACAGAGAAAATGAAAGAACTCTCAGAATAATGAGTCATCATTACTGAAATTGCCCATACTGAGGAAGAGAGGGGAGTCCTTTACTATTAGATGGCCAAAGGGTAAGATAACAGGGGACACCTCATATTTGCTGCTTCCATTCTCCTTCTTTCCTGGGAAGAGCATCCACAAAAAATACTATGTGGAATTGGCCACTTCCCCAGATACTGGGTGGGTCCTAATTAAAATGAGATGATTTGCATCTTGGGTTTTTTAAAACTTATCATTGTAACATAAGCATTTCTCATGTCATCACATTGTAAAGGCTCCCTATTAGCCAACCAAGTGAAGATGCCATAATTTTCTTTGCCATTTCCATATCATAGATGATTTAAATTGGGTCCAATTTTAAATTGCTATCAATATGCCGAGGAACAAAAATTCTTATGCATAAGTCTTTTTTCCATATTGGAAGTGACTTACATTAGAAATAAATTTCTAACCATGGATTATCTTGGCCAAAGGCTAAGATCACCTAAAAGTTCCTTATGTACATTAGCATCCGTATCTAACACGTCTTTATGCCCTTTGCTTTGTGCTTATTGGGGCCCTTGATGAATCTCCCTGGAATGGGCAGGTGTTTGAAAGGCTGCCTGTGTTCTCATGACTCCTGAAGCCCAGGCATCGCTAATACAGCTCCGTCCACCTGAGTGTAGTTTAAGTTGGGTTGTACTGCTCAGGACTCATGGCATATGTAACAACTATGCAGTTAGAACGGCTGTGGAATAACAGAGGTGTTTCTGCTCTGCTGGGGGAAACTATGATTAGAGAGCTCTAGTGAGAAGAAACCAGCTAAGTGTTGTCCCAGGTGATGTGAACCTCTCAACTTCTCTCACTGTGTAAACCACTTCCCTATCAACAGCCCCAATCAAGTGAGCACTTGGAACTATTCTTGCAAATACCCTGAGCCCTGTGGTTACCCAAGACCCCATATACAAGTCAACAAGTCATCACTTAAACACTTCCTTTCTTATCACCCCCAGTTTCCATCTTCCCATGGTCCAGGGCTTACCTAAGAGTAGGGGACACAGCTTGGGCCCCAGAAGAAGGCTGGCATCAGTGTGAGTCTTGGGCTCTTGCTCTCCTCCTCACCATGGCCCTCTGATCTTAGGCCTCTTCTCATGAGGGTCTTTCTGCTGCCATTTGCTGTTGTCTCCCCACTTTCTGGCTCAGGTCAGACCATCATCACCAAAGTCTGGGGGCACTCAGGTGAAACTGAGAACTTCTCAAGGGGTTTTCAGAATTCTCCGGGTTATCTCTTCAGGGAACTTTTCTTCCCAAAGGAGTTATAGATTTCTATTCTATATACCTGGAAGGCAGGGTGGGGGCTTGTCCTATTCTGGGAATGGGAAAATTGAGTAGGTTTTCCATAAGAGGCAGAATCCAGCTTCACTTGCTTCCCAGTGATCAGCTGAGTAATAAACTCACCTCAGTACAACATTATAGGTGACTTACAGAGACAGTCTCTTGCTGGAAAAAATATCTTCTAGACTGGATTAAGTTTCCCAAATAGAAATGGAACAAGAGGCAGACTGTTCCATTAGCTACATTCCCACAGAGAGACAGAGACCAAAACTAAGAGAAAAATAGGAGATAGAGAATGTAGTTTAAGATGATGACATAAAGAGACCTGAATTTACCTCCTCCCGCAGACTCACTGTATCTATAGCTACATGTGGAACAATTTTCTCTGAAAAAGACCTGAAAACTAGCTGAGCAGTGAGCTACTTCACATGGGCAAATGAAAAAAGAGCCACATCAAGGAGAGTGGAAGAGGCTGAGATGCAGCTGTGCAACCAGGAGGGAGCTCACAAACCCAGAGCTTCTCCCCGAGGAGTGAAGCGTTTAATGTTCCAAATCAGGCGACCAACTTTTAAGCTCTGCACCTGAGAGACAAGCTCCCCAAACATCTGGCCTTGAAAAACAACAGGCCCAGTCTAAGACACCCAAAAGCCTGTAGGGAACTGAGAAATGGCACAGACTCTCCCCAGGGCCCAGTGCAGAAGCAGCCTTCTGAAAGCGCCCAGATTTTATGTCAGAGACATTCATTTTTTAAAAAATTTTTATCATTTTTTAAAAAATTTTATTATTAGTTTCAAGTATACAGTACATTGGTTAGACATTTATATGGTTTATAAAACGATCCCCTTGATTGCTCGGTCTCTCTTCTGGCTCTACACGTAGCCATTACATTAATGCTGACTGCATTTCCTATGCTGTTCACCTGTTAACATTAGAGCATTGGCCTTGCTAAAGCTGGCTGGCGCCTTTTTTTCTTTCAGTTTTATTATTTTTTAACTCTAGACTTTTTTTTTCCTCAGCATGTGCCGTCTTTACCCTCCAACTAGTGGGCACCATTTTGCATTCTCCCTCCGCCTTGCTAAAGCCAGCAGGTGCCACTGTTTTTCTCCCCGCCCCCAAGAGTATGCTATCTTTATGCTCTCCCTCTGCCACGCTCCACAGCACCAGTATCTCCCAGAAGGGCACTCTTACACGTGTGTGGTACCCGGGTTTTTGTGACTGCCACTCAGGGGCTGCCCCATCAACATCTTATCTGGCTCTATTGGCAGGAGCGAGGCAGGGGCACTTGAGTTCCTGGGTCCCATGGGACTATAACGATCAGAAAGACTATAACAATGGGGAGAATAGGCTACCACTTGCAGGGTACTGCACAAACAACAGACTGAAATACACCCCAGTCTCTCTGTAAAAGCCTATTTGCTTGCTGTGGTGCTTTGGACTTCGGGTTAGGCACACATCTAGAGGCTACAGGCGCTCCCAGGGAATGGAGGCCAGGGGACACCACCTTTGCATTCTCCCTCTGCCTCACTACATCTCGCTGATATCTCTCAGAAAGGAGCTTATACACTCATCTGGAGCCCCAATTTTTGTGACTATCACCCAAGGGATACCTCCAGATCACCTGGTCTGGTGGCCAGCAGGGCTTATACTTGCAGTCCCACTGGGCTGTATATATTTGCATCCTTTAAAAGCTTCTGCCTGAGGATCTGGCTTCCAATCAGCCTGAATTCAGGTGCTGGGATACCCCTTTTAGGGACATCGACAGGTGTTGGCACACTCTGAACAACCAGGAAAAATAAATCAGGCTACTTGGATAATCACAAAGATTCAAAAGACAACCAAGAGCTAGGGTGAGGTTGAATGACAAGGTTTACCTCCAACCTAAGGCCACTCCTTCAAGACTGGGAGAAATGGCTGTTTTATTTAATGTACAGAAACCAACACAGAGAGTTGGTTTCCTCACAAGCAAAATGAGGAAACAAAGGAATATGTCACAAACAAACAAAACCAAGATAAAACCTTAGGAAAAAAAAAATAAGAGATAGAAAAAAATTGATGAGATGAGAAATTCCCAATCTCCTTCCAGTTCTCCTCATTCCTACTGAACGATGATGCTATTTACATCTTCTTTCCTCTGACTTGATCATTGGACAGAAGGAGCTGGCTCACCTGTTTCAATGAAAAATGGCCCTGGCTCAGGCTACCCCTTTCCTCAGAGTGGGCACAGGCCCTGGACCATCTGCTGCTTTTTCCAAGTTTCCTTGGCAGATCTCTGGCAAAATAACAGATGGCTCTTATGAGACCAGCAGCCAGAGCTACATAAGAACTAGTCCCCCTGCCCATCTCTGGGAAAAGGCAGGACATGTAGGGATGGAGCCAGGACTTGGAGTAGGGAGCAGCCTGCAAAGGCATCAGCAGGTGGATGAGGGCCATCCTAGGAAACCCCGAGCTTTGAGGTCCAATCTGGTGGCAGGACACAGGGAGAGGCCATGCAGGCATTCTCTACCCTGGTCTGGGCCTGGGAGCCAGGGAGGAACTGCCCTAGGCAGGGGGAGTTGAGGAGAAGGTGATAGTAGACAAAGGCTGCCTGAGAAGACCACCTAAGTCATTGCGAGAAGGTCTACGGATCTGAGGTTGGGGAATGGTCCTGAGAAAACTGGCAGACCCTGTGCTTTCCCAGGCAGAGAAAGTTGGAAGGGAGTGACATGTGACCAGGGATTCTCTTACTGATTCCTCAATTTTTATAACACGATTCCTCTTCAGAGCTTTCATACTGAAGAGGCCAGCAAGTCTGTGCCAACCCTGGTAGGTCCTCATGTAAAGTACATTATTTACCTTAGAACTGAAACCCTGAGCAACCTGGAAGCAACAAGAAACCACTTACACCTGTGGGTAGATTAGGGCTTAGGGACCTGAGCCCAAGGAATGAATGTTCCTTCAACTCCTGAAGTTACTTCTACTATGGGCTGGTTGTCAAGCAACCACGTTCTAGGATTCTTAATATAAATTTTAATTTATTTAGACTATTTAACTTTTGTAATGTGTTTCCATATGTTTTTGGCTGCTTGGTTTTGACACGCTCTTCACCACCCCACCCCATACCCCTCCAATCACACAGTGGTTGACACATTTTCAGTATGTAGGTGAGTGGTTATGTTTAGCATTTTCTAAGGGAAATTGTTTCAAAACTGTCAACTATGAATATTTGTAGAATGTTATTTACCATTTCTGTGTTAAGCTATGTGACATAATGGAATTTTTAAAAATAAACCAATCATTTTTTTTTAATTTTATCAAAATATGCGATTCTATAAAATCATCAATATTGATTCTATTGGTTTTGTTTTGTGAAAAAGTCAGGATTTCTGGTTGAAGAAAAAATGTTGGGGGACAAAGAGTAGGACAATCTGAAGAGGGGAAGTCAGCAGAAAGGAAGCGACAATAATACCTGTGTCTACATATTCCTTAAAGTCTAAAATTAAACATTAAAAAATAATAAAAATACAAATAAACCATTATTTAATAAAACAATGAT
This sequence comes from Pteropus vampyrus, assembly GCF_000151845.1. NCBI lineage: Eukaryota > Metazoa > Chordata > Mammalia > Chiroptera > Pteropodidae > Pteropus > Pteropus vampyrus. Next base: position 974,430 of record NW_011889139.1, on the reverse strand, counting down.
TATTTTACAGAATATTATATACCTAGTTTATAATGTATATGTACTAAGTAAATTCATTCTTGATGAACATTCATGCATTTAAATTTATTTTTCTAATAAATTGAGCTTTCTTAAGAATTATGTTCTGTCTTTTAAATCCTAACAATTTCACCAAGGGCTAAGTACTATTATTAGCCCCATTTGATAGGAAAGGAAATGTTGACTCGGAGAGTTAAAACAACTTGCTCACTGTCATGCAGCTAATAAATAATATGACTAAGAATGCAAATCTGTACCATTGTTTCTCACGGCATCCCAGAAATACCTGGGATGGTTGTTTAAAGTGCCCACAATAGAATTTCTTGAGTTTGGATCTGGGGATCTAGATTTTTACCAAACCCCCATGTGATTTACATGCAAATAGAAGACCAAAAATCACTGAATTAATCAATAAGGATTTACCACTAAGCTCTTCCTCATTTTGTTTTAAACTATCTATTTTTTAGTATCAAAAAGTAGAATTTTGGTAGTCTGGGTTTTTGAAGAGCAATGACACAGTTTCTAGCAAATTTTAAAATGTATATACTCCTCAATCTAACGATCTTATTTCTAGGAATCTATTTTGAGAAACTCTATCTAAAGACACAAAGGTACAGGCACATGATGTTCTTTGCAGCCCTGCTTGTAAAAGCAACAAAAAAAAGAAACAAATTTATCAAAAAAGGAATAGTTTAAAATATCATAGTATAGCCATATAATAAATTTGAAACCACAGAACAGGATGAAGTACATGTGGGTGTATTGAGATGAAAAGATATAGATGATATTAATGTAAAACTATGTATATAGAATATACATCCCATATGTGTATTGATAATCAGACTAATATCTATATTATCACATATTTGCTTCAGAATACATATAATAATATAGGCTTTGATAAAGCTATACATAGTTACATAAACATAAGAAAGACATCTTATGTTTCTCAAACTGTTAAATATGATTTCCTCTGGCAAATATGGTTTTTAAGAAATAAAGATCTCTTCTTTTCATTTTCCATTCTTTGTCCTTTGATATGGTATACATATCAGCATGTTATTTTTTAATTCAAAAGACAAGATTTTAAGAGTTAGCGGCTTACTCTAAAAACTTTCCCCTTCTCGGCCCTCCTTGTTCTCATTCTCCCACAACCCACTCCCAATTATGATATGAGATATCGGAACCACTTGCTCAAGATCTGGGTCTACCTGAGGAATGAGCCTTTTAGATTTCAGTCTGGCTCAGAGAACTTTTGAATGTTCATTAATATCATGTTATCTATTGTATCAAGAGATCAAAGCCACAAAGTTACCCTGCCTAGCTCCAAGGTGTACATTTTGACTAAAGATTCTCTCTCTCTCTCTCTCTTTCTCTCTCCCTCTCCCATTCTCTCTCTCTCTCCACACACACACACACCTGCACGCAGAGCTTTTCCCATGCGATATTTTATAATCCCTTCACATTTTGATCTCAAAAAATTCCTCCTTCTGCCCAAAACTATAGCAAACCACTCATGACAAGTGTGGCAGCATTATTAGGAGTGATAATAGAAGCTCTAGTCTCATCCTTTCTTGTTCTATGGGCTCTCAACATCTGATAACTTATACAACTGGCTCATGAACTTTGAAATATTTCCCAATAGAGCTTGACACATGAATTGATTCAGTCCACATCTCGACAGCCTGAATATTGCATGCATACTTCATGTGTAAGATGAATACTAAACATTCACCTTATAATAATCAGAGGAAAAGGAAAAGGAAAAGCAAAAGACCCTCATCCCTCATGGACTGTAAGTTCACATTGTTTGGGCCTCTTTCAATAATTAGCCTCTTGTCTGAGAATAAGTGGCAGGGAAGTTAATGCTCATTGGTTCATATGTTTTACTACACTGCAGGTGAACTGAGCTCATGTGACTAATTCTGGTCAACAGACTGTATGCAGAAGTGATATGTGTCATTTCAGGGCCAAGACAGTTAAAAGCAGTATGTCCTTTCTATCTCCTTCTTTCTCATTCAAAAATCATAGCTACAAGATGGAAGTATCCTAGATTCTTGAGTCCCAGTAATACTGGGATCAGTATTACTCAAAGTATAGTTTATGGCCCAGCGGCATCAGCATCACCTAAGAGAGCTCACCAAAAAAGCAGAATCTTGAGCCATATCCCAGACAGACAGAATCAGAGTCTCTTGGGTGAGACCCAGGAATCTCTGTTTAAACAAACCTTCCAGGTGATTCGGATGCACAGTAAATTTTGAGAACCAATGATCTAACCTATATCAGATATTGGCCAGTGAGAAACTTTTATTTTAATCCATTGGGGGTTTGTTTGTTACCTACATATAACTTGTCCTACCCTGACATAGAACATAAAACACTAAACTTTTCTCCCACCATTGGCTCTACCTTAACATCTTGGGCAGACCTCATAACTTTCTGGTCACATTTAATCATTAAAATTCATTCAGTTTAAAACTCTAATCTCAAATTTGATCTCATCTCTTCTCTTACCTTTCATACCCCCTGCAAGTGCAAATCAGGCGCAGAGGTGTTAGAGTGTGATGAGGCTTTAGTTTGGTTCTGGATACCTCCCCCAGCTCTCTTCTCAAGGCCTAACTCCTCTGGTATTGCAGGGAGGGGGTGGTCTATGTGGGGTGATAGGGAGTAAAGAGAAAACATCTCGACTGCTCACAGATGCAGTCCCTGTTCCCCTCTGCTTGTTATCTCTGCTTTGCTTTTTAATATTGACAGGCCACTGATATTCTCGGGAAGCACATGCATTCCTTTGCATGGAGGGGGGTCATGTGACTCTTCTCTCTGCATAGTTCCCTGTTGGGCAAGAGAGTAAAATCTTGCCCAACATCCTTCCCTCAGCTCACACTACTGGCAGCCTACCTGAGCCTTTGCTAGCCTGAGCACACTAAGAAAAGGCATCTTCTTGAAGTGCACCTAGCCCTTTGCCAGGCACAAGAATTTACAGATGAAGTGCAGACTGGACTTCAGCACCCTTTATTCACACAGCCAGGGAGCTTTGTGGACATCAGCCCTGAGACCAACCAACCAGCTCCTGCTCTTAGAGTTCCTCCGTACTGTTAGTAATTATGCTGCCATGACTGGCATAAACTGGGTCTTCCCCAGACAAAGTAAGATATATGATTCCTCAGTCTATGTGTAATGTTATTGAGAAGAAGGCTCAAACCCAGACACCTTCCACAGGGTCACCGATTCTGTGTGGTCAGAGTGCAGCTGCCCCCAACACTCCTTTCTCTGCCTTGCCTCTTATCTCATTTTCTTCTCCCTTGCTCAGTTTGGCTCAGGCAAACTGACAAGTTTGTGATATATATAGATATGGAGATATATGAAGGGGAAGGAAAGTGGCCAGCCTAGTGGGTTCTACCTTTGTGGAGGACAGACCATCACTTCTCCTCCCCTTAAAACCCAGTAAAGGGATGTCGAGAGAGTAACTTGTAAAAAGTGGAAGTGTCTGCAAGTGATTCACTTTACAGTTGGATGTCCTAGAATAAAGGACAATTCGAAGGACAATCAGAAATTCAGAAAGAATTCATGCCATGCTGTGAGTTGCATAAGCCAAAAAGCATTGGGTCACTACAAGGGTGCAGGCTATTTGCAAGCATGGTTTGTTTGCTTACTTCATAAGGAAATGGTTTCCACATTGGGAAAAGGTGAGATGCTGGTGTGACCCTGGGACCACATTAGCTGGCACCTTCTCACAAGAGCAGATCTGTAGCTCAAGAAATTTTCCCAAAGAGCTGAACCTCTTGATATCCATCCCAGCTGTTCCAATGGCATAGATGTAACATAGATAATGCCATAGAGTCTTGAGAAGGACGACCCAAGCTAAAACCAAATTCTGGATGGAGACAGCAGAAATGGGGAAGGAAGCCTCTGCTACAGAAGGGCACGAGATGGAGGCTGGCCTTTCAGACTGTGGCTCATTTATCAAACATTCACTGAATTTCACAATAGGCCTGTGCAGTGTTAAGTGCCTGACAATTAGTTTTTTTTAATTGTAATGTAAGTGCCTGACATTAAGCTTCTGATTGCAGAGACATCTATTTCAAAGATATCCATCTTGAATAAACATATTGCCAGCCACACAACTACATAAAGAGCCAGGCTGCCCCACCTATGAATTTCCATATGTAGAAAGCCCTGGCTGACTTAAATAACTTACCACTTGATTGACTCTACTTTTTCCGTTCTGGGCTTTAACTGCCACTTAATGTTTAAAATTCGACAATAAAGAGTGAACCTGCAAAACCCTAGGCACCCTACCTTGACCCCAATAAAGGCAGAACCCCAGATGCACGCTCTTTACTCACAAACTTGGTGTGTGGCCCTGGGCATGCTGTGTACCCTCTAGGACTTGGGAGTAATAGAACTTGTATTTTCAAAGTTCTCTGATCATTATTGCAATTGTAATAAGAACCACAGGGCTAGGTCCAGCCACACTTTAGCTACTATCAGAGAAATGTCTGTAAGGGCTTGCCACAAGTAGTATGGGCCCAGGTGAGTGCCCCCAGGCACTTCTAGTATCACTATTGATAGGCTGAGACCAACACAAAACAGCTGGTCCCTGGGTTAGCTGGGCCAAATGGGGGCTAATATCAATGATGAGCCTTAAAATGTTTTTACTTTTGACAAGCAAAGCACTCTGCCAGGGCTCTATCCTATGGATATAAACGCAAAGATGAAGAAAGTTGTATGCATAATGGTGTTTGTCACAGCTTGTTTGTAACAATTAAAAAGATGGTCTACAATTAAATAAATTATAGTATATTCACTTCTTGTAAAAATAATTAGCCCTTAAAAACTCAGAGAGCATATCAATTTAAATAGGAAGTCCTCATTCCTCAAAAATCCTAGAACATTTTGCTTTCTTATAAAGTCAAGATGGCCTTCTCAGGGTTTGTCTGACAGTTCGATGATGTCATCAAGGACTCTTCTTAAAACTTCTCCCTTTCCTCATCATTTTGTTGGTTTTCTTCTTTGGACTCATCACCTCATAGTTACAAAATGGCTATCACTGCTTGGGCATCACATTGTCACAAAGTCTCATGCACTGGCCCAGGAGGGAGTCTCATAGGAGTAAAGAAAAAGTAACGTTACTAGGAGTAAAGAAAAAGTAACGTTACTAGGAGTAAAGAAAAAGTAACGTTACTAGGAGTAAAGAAAAAGTAACGTTACTAGTGTTTTTAATTCAAATTGGGGTTTTTTACATGATTTATTCTGTGAACTGTAGGTTACCCCCTCAGAAGTAGTAAGAGCTAATTTTAAAAATATATAAAATACAGAAAAGAACAAAAACATTTGTTTCTGAAAGCTAGGTAGACAGCAAAGCAAGGACAAGTAAGGATGTGGGAGGTTTTCCTCTGCATTCTCCCTGTCTTAATGTGGCATCTATTGAAGCATAATCTGAGCAAAGTTTCTTTTCTTGAAGGTAGGAAAAATTATTACCCAACTCTAACCACTATAACATTTTGGTTTACTTCTTTCAAGTGCATTTTTTCTAGGCTCATGATAGTTCTCTTCGCTTACTTCCTTTATTTATTTTGTGTTTTAGAGGGTCATTATCGTAGTCACATTATAGATGTAATTTTGTATTTTTCTTATTTTTACTTAACATTATAAAACTGTTAAAAATCATTCCAGTATGTTTAAGAGTTGCCTATTGCATTACTATTATTATGCACTATTATAGCACGCTTGAACTGGTTCCAATTTTTGTTATAAATAAACTGTACCAAACGTCTACGTGCATAAAACTTTCTTCATAAATAATAAATAATGTTATTTCTGTCGAATATTTTCCTAACTATAGACTTTCTGTGTCAAAAAACAAGAACATCAAGAACATTCAAGGCTCCTGATCTATATAGACACCCCATATCATTTCTTTGCCTTACTGTTAAACACAGTGATGGCATATTGTAGGGACCTGTAAATGTTTGATGAATGTTTGTGAATGTTTAAAAAGCTGACCTTGTCACTCCTGTCATGTCTGTAGCCCAGGCTTTCACAATTCTATTCTACCCATCTGGGTCTAGATCAAACATGGTTCAAGCTACTTAAGACTCTGTGGTATCATTATATATGTCACATCTATGCAGTCAAAACACCTGTGAAGAACCTTAGATGTGTCTGCTCTGTGGAAGGGAAAAGAGAATGATGCCATTCATAGACAGAGATGTTCTTGATCAAAGGAACCAGTTAAGCTTGGTACCTCAGTGATAACAACTACTGGCTCCTGTTAATCTATAGACCTCTCTATGTAACCTCTGACATTAACATCATCTCTCCTCTTCTCACTGTCCAAAACATTTCCACACAATCACCCCCAAGAAGTGAGCAATCAAGCTATTCTTATATACCCTGAACCTCTGTGTGACCCTGGTACCCCAGCATGTGCAACTCATGACACCAACTTCCCCTCTGGCCATCCCCAGCCACCAGTTCCTCATGGTTTAGAGTTGCCTATAAATAAGCAAGGACAAAGGCTGAACACTAGAAAGATGTAGGCAGCAGTGAGTGCCCTGCCCTGCCTTGGCTTTGCCCATACTCCTAAGCCTGCCCAACATCAGCAAACTCTTCCTAGCTGCCCTTGTGGACATCTCCTCTCCATGGCCCTCAGCTCACAAGTATTATCTGTACCACAAGGCTCTCTCAGCCCTCATCCTTTCTTCCTTTTAGAGTTGTGTCCTAACGCTCTGGACTGATGTCTAAACCTTATCACTTAAGTCCTATGGCTTGAGATTCCCTAAGTGAAAGTGAAGAACATAGAACATTTCAAAATGTTCTGGGCTATTTCCCAAAGAATTTTATCTATCCATGCTCCAAACATGGTGTTATGTAAGTGCCAGTCCTCTTGCTCACCCCTGGGGAGACACAGGACATGGGAGCAGGGAAGTGTCCGTAGGAGTCTGAGCAGGGAGTATTTGTTCACTAGTCTCTGGATCTGAGGAAGGCTAGGACCCATTTTTAGTTGGGAAATTGAGGGCTAACTCAACCGTTAACAAAATTCAAACCCAGGTCCATCTGATTCTTAGGATAAGCCAAATGGCAGATTCCCCTTAGTTCTCCCAAGGAGATCCACCTTTGAGGTGATTTACAGAATCATTTGTGGACCAGATGAAGTTCCCCAAAAGAGATGGAACAAGGGTCAACTGTTCCAATAGCTTTGGTCCCAGAAGAGGGAGCTAGAGGCTAAGACAGAGGCAGAGAGTCAAAAAATTCAAGGTAAAGAAATGCTTAGCTTCCTTGGTTCCCTTTGTGCCCTACTTTGCAGCCCTGAGCAGAAACTTCTCCCTCAGCTTTTTGCTGGCCCCCTTAGAGGGTGGAAGAAGTTGACTTGGCTTTTCTCAGGCTCTCGATTGCTACTTACTCGCGGATAGGGCAGACACCCCACTGCCTGCCGCTTCCCTTGCTTCTCTCTAAAGCCATCACAAATATGTTGATAATCACGGTGACACTAATAATGGTCAGTGTTCCTACCCTCATGTAATGTCAGTACTATTCTTCCTTCCTGGAGAGAAGCAAGGCCTGTGGGGGGAGACAACCCACGGGACATGGGGTGAGGATCCTATAGGCATAGGTAGGAAGCTTTATTTCTTTCTGTTTTTATTTTCTTCCCAGGATTTTTTAAATAAAGTTACATATGAAATTTTGCATCTTGTTTGTTAATATTTAATATTAAAAATTAAGTATTTTCATGTCATTCTATTTGTTTAAGAGGCTGGCTAGTGGTCCCTCAGTGGATTTACTTTATCATTCCAACACTGTGGAGTGTGTAGTTTGGTGTCACTTATTTAACAATAGAGAAGCTGTAACAAACAACATTGTCATTAAAATGTTCCCCATTCGTGAGTTCATTTCCATAGGATAAATTACAGGAAGTAGAATTTCTTGTTCAAAGAGTGTGGACGTGTGTTAAGACTGCTGCTGATCCACATCCAGCGTAGGCTTCCCAATTCTGTTCTTTCCATCTATGGTGTGGCTAGCTTGGCTTATACTGCTTGAGACTCAGTGATATTATTACAAATGTCACATATATATGGTCAGAACACTGTGAAGCCCATCAAAGTGCTCTGCTCTATGGAAGGGGGCTGTGACCACTTACTTCAGAGAGATGTCTGTCATGTGAACAGGAAACAGCTAAGCATGATCCTTGGATCATGTCAATTCCTGGTCACTCATCTGGAGAAACAACTTCCTCAATAAGCACTCCAACCAAATTAGCAACTGAACCATTCTTGTGTTTACCCTAAACCTCTCTGGTAACCCTAGGCAATCCTGTGTTGTACGACTCACATGACAACACTATACTTAAAATTTCTTGTTTAGGCACCTCCGATTTCTATGTTCCCACTATCCAGGGCTGCCTATAAAAGGAGGAAAGAGAGTGAAGATCTCAGAAAGAAGGCAGCAGTAGAGAATTCCAAAGCCCCATCTCAGTTCTGCCCACACTCCTCTGCCTGCCCAGCGTCATGAAGGTCCTTGGTGCTACCGTCCTTGTCCTCCTCTGCACTATGGCCCTCTGCTCCTATGACGAAAGTGAGTATATTGTCTAGTTTCCTTTAAGGACAGTTGCTCCCCGAACTCTGGACAGAAGTCAGACCACATCTTCCAAGTGCTCTGGCCTGAGAACCTCCGTGGGAAATTAGAAAACCTCGAATGGGGTTTCAAAACATTTGTTTTCCTCAAGAGGGTTAAAAAAAAAGTCTATCGATTTGGGCTGCAGGATGGGAGTTAGGAGAGATCTTATCTCACTTTTTGGATGAGATCATTAAAGTCTAATTTATTGGGTTATTAGCATGAGGTAGAGTCTAGGCCTATTTAGATCTCGTTGGTGCTGGTAAGTTTTAGAATTGCCTACCTTAGCTATTCCCCAGAGTTGCAAGAATTGTCCCTATTTTCCCTCAGCTATCTTATGATTTAATGGATTAAATAATAAATTTTCTCCAAAAAGAGTTAGGAAAAGGAAGCAGATATCTAGAGTTTGGTTCCCTGTAGAGTAAGATAGAGACCAAAATGAAGAGACAAAACCAAAGATAAGACTAAGGAAATTAATGAAAAACAAACAAAGTCAAATTATTTCCACTTTCCTTTTCCCTCAAGTCTCATGGCTGAGCTATGCCGTCTCTCTCTACTTCTTTCTGACCCTCTCGGGTGTGCCTGTGCTCCTGAGAAACTCCTGTTGTTCTTATTCCCCCACAGATAAGACTAACGTGGCATCCATCTGCTGCTTCGCCTACACGTCCCGGCCGATCCCCCGCAGACTTGTGGTTACCTATTTTAAGACCAGTGGCCAGTGCTCCAAACATGGTGTTATGTAAGTGCCAGTCCTCTTGCTCACTCTTGGGGAGCCATAGGACATGGGAGCAGGGGAGTGTCCGTAGGAGTCTGAGCAGGGAGTAGTTGTTCACAAGTGTACCCTCTGGTGGATAAGCAGCCATCCTGGGAAAGCCCAGCCCTCTGGGGGCCTTTTTTTCCATGCAGGACACAAAAAAAGGCCACTGGGGCTGTTTCCTGACATGAAATAGAACCTACAGGGAGCCAGGGAAGATGTGCCCAGAAGTAGAGGGAAGAGAGGAGAGAAAGAGACAGCTGAAAGGAGGTAGCCTTAGGTTATGTCCATAAGTCACTCAGAGAAGGACCGATAGTATCTGAGGTTTGGAGATGAATCTTTGATAAGGTGGACTAGCTCTAAGCTGCCCACAGGGATGAAGCTGAGGGGCTACAGATGATCATGCATGCCCTATATAATACCTCTGCTCTCTCCATAGCTTTCTCACCAAAAAGGGCCAGCATATCTGTGCCAATCCCCACAATGCCTGGGTTCAGGAATACATCAGCTACCTGGAGAATCCCCAACTGGTCCAGTGGTCCAGCGTTCCAGAGGGTAGCAAGGAACAAAAGTAGGGGAATGCCCTGCAACCCCAGAAGTTCCCTCTCTTACGACTCCTTCCTTCATCCACTCACTGCATTCTGAAACCTTTCTTTAATTTAATAAGGTGTTAAATATTAGAAATCATTTTATTCAATTTGATGCTTTCTCTGAGAAATCATATAACATCCTCTTATTCCCAAACCCTTTCCCAATCATTCAGTGGTTGACTCATATTCAGGGTAATGGTGAATGATTGTACTCCTGTCTTTGGGTAGACATTGGACCAAACCTATCAACAGATGCTTATCAAGTTTGTATGAGCCCTTTACTCTGTTAAAACTGTCAGGATAATAAAGATTCTTTTTGTTTTCTAAAGTAAATCTTGGACTTCTGGCTATTCTTTTGTGTTCTCCCCCTTCTGATAAATCAGTTTCATTGTTTGGAGGAATGAGATGGAATGATTAGAGGCATCTGAGTAAGAAGGGAAGGCAAGAGAAAGGGGATGACTGTCATTCCAATGACACCAGGCTTTACACCAGAGACACATTGCTCCTAGGCTAAAAAGAAGCGAAGTATTAAAAACAAATGCGAATGTATACACACCAGGGAAATCCACCACATAAATGAACACTAAAGCAAAGCATTCTCTCATGCATATTTATGGATTTTTATAAATTCAGCTTTCTTAAGAATGAAGACTAACAGTTTTTGAGGACTTACTATGAACCACACCCTATACTAAGGGATTTCCATGCATTGTCTAATCTTTAAAATATCATTGTGTTGTATATATTCTGATTATCCCCCTTTGACACATGAGGAAACGGTTTCAGTGAGCTTAAGACACTTGCCCAAGGTCACATAGCTAGTAATGTGGGGTCGAACTGCAGACCAGAGCAAGTCCCACATTCTTAACGAACCACTAGGAAATAGTCTCAACGTGCCTATGTTCCACCTGAAACAGATTTACCAGGAATGCGTAACTCCCTGATAAGAGAGAGCCTAGTTAGGCAAGCAAGGAGTAAGGAATTGTTAGTTTAAGATCCTAGAGAAGACAGATCCATAGATGTGAGCCTCTTCTAGAGTGAGGCTGTTTGCAATTTGGAAGAGGTGTCTGAGAAGGTGAGCTGGACCTTTCACAGCCTCAATGAGCTGGAGGAAAACTGAAAGTCCAGGGCTGCCCAAATGAAAACACCTTAAGAAATCATTCTCTGTTTGGGCTGATGTCCTGGGAGTAAAAGTAAATTAGAAGTGAACCAGCCCTTCAACAGACAGGAGGCCAGCTTCAGACACCTGCATGGTCTAGAAAATCTCAAACTCTGAAATTTTTTTAACATGATCCCAGATGCTGATGGAACTAATGCCTGACCCCCACCCCTACCAAAAAAAAAAAAAAAAAAGCTTGAACTTTTTGGCAAGGAACTGGAAATTATAACGAGTATCATCGCAGATTTGTAAAAGTCAAAATAAATTCTAGAACTGAAAAATGCAATAAAAAATGAAATAAAAACACAGCATATTAATCACAACTGAAGAAATGTAGGTAAAGTTAAAACACAGCAAAATGAAACAAAGAGAAACAGAAGAATGGAAAATGTAAATGAGAGGATAGGAGAACACAGAGGATAGCGTAGGGTATCTGTTGTGTGCTTAATTGGAATCCTGAAATGAGAGGAGAGAGAGAATTAGACAGCAGATGTATCTAAAGAGATAATGGCTAAAATTTCTACAAAACTAATGAAGATATGATTTTGAAGATTCAAGGAGGGAGGGCATCATTCTTATTGCTATCAATGGGCCAAGTTTTATGTCAGCCACTCCTACTATCAGCTCTGGCCTACAGAGGAGAGATACCACTGAACTTTTTAGAGATGCTGGTGTCCCTCTCATCCATGAATCCTGATAGCTTTGGTGAACAATGTGTTCTCTGGGCCTTCCCATGGAATATAATTGGTGGGTCTTCCAGCCTCACATAGTATATACACTCCAGCATGCCCACTTCCATGAACTTTTTCATCCCTTCCTCCGCCATCTGTCATGACAATTCCGGTATTTTAACTTCATTCAGTACAAGCCTTGCTTTCTCCAGGCTTCTGGAGCTTTCCTGGAAATAAATTTGCACCAAACCCTGGGATCTTTATCAGGAAGTTATACTCTATATCCAGAAAGAGTATCGCCAAGTCAATAAGCTCTCCTTTATCTATTCTTGTGTTCCAGCTTCTTTAATTAAGCATCTTCAAAATTCAATCCCCAGGTACTTCCCCAGCTCAGGATGATAAATGCTTACAAAATTTTGCTGTTCTTTTAAAGTACAGTCCCTTTTCTCTCTTATCAGGAATATAATTTACTGACACAAGAAGACTATGTAACAAAAAGATGTGGAAAATATGAATAATTCTGTTTCTTTTAAGAAATTAAACCAGTAATTAAAATTCTTTGCAAAAAAATCTTCATATCTTACTGGCTTCATAAGCAAATTCTACCAAATATTTACAGAAGGAATAGGAAGGAAGGATAGCCTCTTTAATAAATGGTGCTGGAACAGTTGAACATACATAGACAAAAAGAAGGAAGAAGAGGTGGAGAAGAAGAACCTTGACCCTAACCTCACACCTTACACAAAAATTAACTCAAAAGGGATTATAGACTTACATGGAAAACATAAAACTATAAAATTTTTAGGGAAAAAAATGGGAGAAAATCTCAAGACCTAGAGTTCTCAGATTTGACACCAAGCATAATTCATAAAAGGAAAAGTTAATAAGTTAGACTTCATCAAAATTTTAAAGTTTTGTTCTTCAAGACTCTATCAAGAAGATTTTTTTTAAAAAAGTACAGAATGGGAAAAAATATCTTCAAACCATATATTTGACAGAGGAATTATATTTGGAATATACATAGAACCCTCAGTAAAAACAATGAACAATTCAATTAGAAAATGGGCAAAAGTCATGAACAGACATTTCACTGAAGAGGATATACAGATGGAAAATAAGCAATGGTTTTGTGATTGTATTTTTTAATCCTTATTTTTAAGATAGGGACTGAAATATTGTGGTAGGCAGAATAATGTCCCCACCGCCAGCCCTGCCAAAGATGTGCACGTGCTAACCCCTGAAACCTGTGAATATGTTATGTTACAGAGCAAGGAGGGATCAAGACTGCTAATCAACTGCCTTTGAAATGGAAAAGCTATCCTCGATTATCTGAGTGGGTCCAATGTAATCACAAAGTTGGTGTAGCCAAGGAATGTGGGCAGCCTCCAGAAGACAAAAAAAAAAAAAGACAATAAAAAAAAAAATGGATTCTACCTTAGAGCTTTCAAAAAGGAATAATGCAGCCCTATAGACACCTTGGTTTTAACCAGTGAGACCCTTTTCAGACTTTTTACCTCCAAAAACGTAAGAGAGTAAGTTTATGTTGTTCTAGCCAGTAAATTTGTGATAATTTGTTACAGCAGCAATAAGAAACTAATGCAAATATTTACAGATAAAATACCGTAGTGATTTTAAAACATGGCCACAATTTCTTTGACGCATCTCTCATGGAGAGATGGGATCTAGGTCTCCTCTCCTTGAATCTAGATAGGTTGGTAGCTGCTTTGATCAATAATAGTTTATAGTGGAAGAGATGCAATGTGACTTCTGTATCTAGATCATAAAAGGCCATGCGGCTTCTACCTTATTCACCAAGAACACTTGTCTTTGGGTCTTAAGACTGCTATCATGGAAGGCCACATGTAGACGGCTCCAGCTGATAGCTCCAGGTGAGCCAACCTTCAACCATCCCAGCCCAGGCATCAGACATATGACTGAGGAAGCCATCTTAGACTGAGGTTCTTTCATTCCAGCTGCTGAGGATTATTTATGACTTAGACTGTAGTGACATCATCATTTATATCACTTCTGCGTGGCCAGAGCAGTTGTGAAGGAACATCAGCATGTTCTGCTCTATGGGAGAGAAACAGTTGACCCACAGTTCATAGATACACCTGTCCTTGCAAAGATGCCTGTGGCAATACCAACTCCTTGTCACCCACTAACTATGGAAATAATTTCTTCAGAATGATCTCAATGAATTGAGCAAATATTTTCTTCAGAAGTGCCCCCAACCAATGGAGAAGTTGAGCTATTCTTGCAAGTATTACTCTGAACCCTTGGTTAACCAAAGGGTATTGACAATCACTGGATTGTGCAACTCACAGCATGACACCAACATTGTGATTAAACTCTTCCCCTACAATCACCTCCAGTTTCCACCTTCCAATACCAGAGAAGGAGTAATGGTCTGAACCCAAGGAGGTGCCAGCTGCAAGTGTCCATGTCTTCTCTTAGCTGTGTTAATGCTCAAGCTCAGAACCTCTTGCCAGCATTACAGAGGCATTTGAAATTCACCATGACCCCCTGCTCCCAGACCTCCTCAATACTATGGGAGACCACCATCCATTCTGTCTTTTCCAGAAGTCACCCTCTCTAGCCCCAGGTAAATCTATATCAAACATGCCCTGATGACAAAGATCACTTGAGTGAAAATAGAGCACTCAACATGTGGATTTGAATCACCCTGGTCTCTCTTTCAAAAGGGTCCAGACTATCAAATTCTACCAAGTCGTTCAGAAAGAGAGAGAACAAGAGAGGTTAATTCCACTTTATAAATAAGATAATTTAGGTCAAATTCACTGAATAATTGGCAAGAGGCATACTCCAGGTCTGTTTATTTACCATTGATGCAGGTAAGTTTAGATATGTCAGCTCTTCCTCCAAACCCTGTTGTTTGGGTGACATAAGAGATATCCCAGCTTGAGCTCTGCTGTTGTGCTGTAACATCATGGGCTAGATGGATTTCCTTTATCCTAGAAAGAAAGAAAGAAAGAAAGAAAGAAAGAAAGAAAGAAAGAAAGAAAGAAAGAAAGAAAGAAAGAAAGAAGGTGGGGAGGGAGGGAGGAAGGAAGAAAGAAAGAGGGTGGGGAGGGAGGGAGGAAGGAAGAAAGAAAGAATTTCTAGGAAAAAAGAACATGCCCCAGTTCATTTGAGTTCCCTATCTTTAAGAAATGTTATGTCTTCCTAGTTCCTTCTCATCTTTTCAGGGGTAGAGGGCAAGGAGAAGTTGATTTTACTTTAGCTTTGAATGACTCAGTTTCTTGCTGTGCCTCCTCCTACCATTGGTATTGACTCCTTAGCCTCCTGCTGCTTCTCTTATATCCTTTGGAAGATCTCTCAAGATTTTTTACAGACTCTTATGAAGCCAGCAGCCAGTGCTCTAAGCCCAGTGTTGTGTAAAAGCCATCCCTCCTGCCCATTCCTGGATGAGAAACTGGGAAACCCCAAGGAAGGGAGCAGCCCCCATGGATATAGGGGGGTAGACTGGGCACGATTATGTAATACCCAGATCTCTGGACCCATCTCAGGTACAAAAGAGACCTTCGGGTGTCTTCTGAGCCAGTCCAGAGCCAATAAAGAACCAAGAGAAGTTGGCCAAGTGCAGATGAAGAGTGGGGAGGAAGTAACAGCAGGAGGGAAGCTGTATGAGGAGATCCCTATGATATATTCAGAGAAACTGGGGCTCCTGAGGTATGGGTGCTGATTTCTAAGAAAGTGACTGACCCTAAGATGTCACATCAGAAAGAGGGATGGAAGGGCCACCATCAGCCCAGAAGTTTCCTTGCTGGCTAGCTCCTCCTTAATCTTTATTCTTCTCTCCACAGCTTCCAAACTAAAAGAGGTTGGCTGGTCTGTGCAACCCCAGTGATGCCTGGGTCAAGGTGTACATCAGGAATCTGAAGCTGAATCTAAGGGATCCAGAAAGAAAGAACCAAATCCATCAGTAGATTGGGGAGCAAGGACTTGAGCAAGAATGGTATCTGCAACTCCAAAAGCTACCACTTTTATAGGTCTAAACCCTACCTTCCATTAACCAAACTTTGGAGCCTTCCATACTTAAATTTTATTTGAGTTATTTCACCTTTATTATATATTTCCAATTTTGAATTATATTTTCTATTGAATGTTTCCTCTAAGAAATCTCATAGTGATTCAAAGTGACACTGAATGACTGCATTACATCTTCTCTCTAGACATTGGACCAAATCCATCAACAAATAAAAATTTATAAATATTCATTTTTCAACAAATGTTTGATCTTTGTACTATGTTATAACCTTTTATATAACAGAGATGTTTTTATTTGTTTAAAAGTAAGGCTTGCACTCATGGCCATTGTGTTGCTTGGTTTTTTGTTGTTTTTTTGTTTTTGTTTTTTTTTTGAACATCAATAATACTGATTAGAGGGATGAAAGGGGAAGTTTAGGAAAACTGGAGAAGTGAGGAAAAAACAAAAAAGAGGAGACATGCCACTGCAATGAAACATGCCTTATGATGGAGATGGCATCCTGGAAAGCCAAAGCTGAAATAATATGTTATAAGTTAAACCATAATTTATAGTCCCTAAAATAAAATCTCCTGCTTCGATAGACCAGAGGTATGGGGAGAAGTAGGCACCATCTGTCTCTAGGGGATGGCCTCTCTGCAGGGGATATATGGCACGGTCTTTTTTGAATGAGACAACAGTTTTTTGCAACAAGATCCATCCCAGTCAGCATCTTGGTAAATTACAACAGGAAGTTTCAAAATGACAGAGAGTAGTGATGCTGCCTACTGCTGGAAAATAAAGGAGAATAACCACTCATAAGATTACACCAGAACTCTACGACTTAGACAGGAAATCCTCAACTACTTCCCCACTTTTAGAAAAGATATACATAGCTTATATAAGGGTTTATATTCTTCATAAGTCAAGAACAAATAAAGAAAATAACAGACATATTACATATCTAAGTGTATTAAATATTATAATTTTGCTTCTAAAAGAAATAAACATTTTACCTTTCCCCATTATCCTTTCTTACTACTATTAGACTTGAAATAAATATGTTGGTGGCACTAAATACAACAGGTAGCTGAGGGTTTGGAGTATAACTGAAGAGTGAACTCCATGCCAAGTTCTCCTATATACAGACATGGTCAAAGTTCCATCCATATCAGGATCTTTATATTTGTCCCCTCTGACTTTCTACTATTTTCATCTATATGTCTAAAGACTTGTACACAAATGTTTATAACAGTTTTATTCAAAATTTCTCCAAACTTTACTCAAAATAAAATCCAAAAGTCCATCAAGTGGTAGATGGATAAACAAATTGTGGTACAGTCAGTTCTGCTATTAAATGACACATGCATTCCTAAAAATCACTGCACAATGCCAAATTATGCAATAAAAACCACAGGACTTAAGGGAAATGGGGTTGAGCACACAACACTCAAACATTTATCAGTGCACTTTCAAATACAGAAATCTAATTAAAATGATAGTACAGTTTTGCCCATGTTAAATAGTTAATATAAATACTACAATAAATATGGCACTTTACTTTGAAAAAAAATTGGAGTTTGCTTGTAGAAGTGAGAGTCAGAAGGGTTGCAGCTGTGAGTTATTGTAAAGTGGTAGAAGGAGGGCTATCTGAAATCAGAAAGAAAGTTGGAACTTCAGTTGTAGATGCGTGTGGCTCATGACGTCTGGTAAACTGAAGTAGCTGGTAGGTGTTTGAAATGTCTGTGTTTTGTGTATTCCTGTGAGGCTTGTTCACCCACTGTTTTTTCACAGATAAAATCATATGTAAGCAAATGGAAGAATCTGTGTTAGGCTCCAACGGTTTCCTAATATATCAATCATATTGGAATAAATTCTCATTCTCTAAATAAGCATTATAGCAGAACTGACTATACATCCATACAAAGGATTATTACTTAGCAACAAAAAGAAGCCAACTACTGATACATGCAACAACATGGATAAATCTCACAAGCGTAATATTAAGCTAAAGAATCCAGATTGAAAAGGCTGTGTATTGAATAATTCTACTTACATAATACTGTGGAAAAAGTAAAACTATAGGGACCGTTGTCTGATCAGTTGTTGCCACAGACTGGAGATGAGGGAAGGTGATGGCTGCAAAAGGGATACAAGGGTACTTTTTGGAGTGATGGAAATATTCTACATCTTGATTGTGGTGATGGTTACATGATTTTATACATTTTTCAAAACTCATCAAACTGTACACTTAAAAATGGTCAATTTTATACGTATTTAAACTATACCTTAGTAAACATAATCACACAAACACACATACACACACACACGCACACAAGACTACAAATGAAAAAAAAATAATAAAGCAAAATGTACTAAACTCCAAAAAGTGACCTTCAGAACTTTAACCTCCACTAGCCATGTGTGAGTTAACATAGCAGATTAGAATTCCAGACACAGAGGAAATGTGCACCCATCTGCCACCTCTTTCCTACAGTCTTCACAAAGATCATGATGAACAGACTCACAGTTGGGGCAGCAGATCTGAGGGAGAGCCCCCTGAGATGTGTGGGGCCTCCACCAACTTCAGAGCAACTACACCCCAAAGGCAGGAGGCAGAACAAATGAAAGAAACTCATCCAACTTTCTCCATGTTTTCAGCTACCAAAAGCTGAGAGCATGGCAGGAAAGCTGAGATAAATCTATTGAAGGCATTATAAGCATTCAGCTATTGAAGGTAGTGGGTAGGAGAGCATAGAAAAACCCCTCTGGGACATTCTACCTCTTCACAGATTATAAGGCAGCTGCCCTTCAAACTCTATGGTTAGAGCAAATAAACAAAAAGAAATCTCCTGAGGTGTAGAAAGCTGAAAGCAGTATTGTAAAGAAAAATTACCAGTGACTCAGATGGGCAAATGGGTTATAAATTAAAAAGATCTTCTATGGTTTAGAAAGCTGGCAAGACTTAGAGATCGTGAGAACTTGCCAATGCCCAGATCTCAAACTCTGCTGAAATATAAGTCTTGACCTTTCCCCCTCAGAATATTTGAAGCCAGTGAAAAATGAATCAAACTAAAGCTGCAACAAAGCCCAGATCCAGCTCAACTATAGATCAGATTGAATTAGCCTTATAGTTTAGCAGCATGAAAGAAGAAGCATGCTTATTCTGGGTCTATTATTTGCCTCAGTTCCTATTGTTCTATACAAAATAACCA
>NW_011889139.1:902071-954865 GCF_000151845.1 Pteropus vampyrus | reverse complement strand
ATAATCAACTGCTTAAAATACAAGTACAGAATACATATTCTTTTCACATGTGCATGGGACATTCACCAAGATATACTATATGCTGGCAAAGAAATAAGTCTCAATAAATATCCAAGAATGAAAATACAGAGTATATTCTCTGACTATAATGGAATTTAATTAGAATCAATAACAATAAAATGCCTAGAAAATTCTCAAATATTTGGAAATAAAGAATACAACTCTAAATTACCCACACGACAAATAGGGAAATTGAAAAACATTTTGAACAAAATGATGATATAAACGCATTGTATTAAAAAATGAAGCTAAAGCAGAGCCTAGAAGAGAGTTTATAGCTTTAAATTTTTCTGTTAGAAAAGAAGAAAGGCATGAAATAAATTAATAAAGCTTCCACCTTAGTAAGCTAGGAAAAATTGAGCAAATTATACCCAAAATAAGTAAGAAAATAAGATTGATAAGCAATGACACAGAAAACCAACAAAAGAGAAAATCAACAAAGTCAAAAATTGGTCATTTGGAAAGATTAATAAAAATTAATAAATACTTGCTGCTTCTCATACGTTTCTCACCAAGTCTCCTCACAAATTTCCTATTAGAGACCAGCAGCTGATGCTCCCATCTTGGCACCATGTCAGAGCCGGGCCCCTTGCGCACCCCTGCGGAGAGAGAGAACCTGCAGGACATGAAATGGAGCACAACTCACAGCAGCAAGGCACAGACAGGCAGATGGGGCACCATCCCGGGAAGGCCCAGCCTCCTGGGGCCCTGCCAGGTGTGCAGGACTCAGGAAGTGATTCCGGGGATGTTTCTACATAGGCTCAGGACTAGCAGGAAGTCAAGGAAGAGCTCCCTCCAGGCAGAGAATAGAGGAGAGGAGAGGATAGCAGAAGGAAGTCAGTCCCTATGAGCAATGAAAAAAAGTTGAGGGACACTGGAATATTCCTGGTTCTGAAAATAGACTGTCTTTTGGATCCCAGTATCAGAGAGATGTGCAGGGGGAAGGGGAGCAGAGGGAGGGAAGGAGAGGGAAGGGAGGGAGAGAGAGGATATCCCACAGGCGTTCTGCTGCTAAATTGTTCCCTTTTATATATTTCTCCCTCTCACCAATGCTTCTTCCATATAAGAGACTGGAAAGGTCTATGGCAGCCCTAGCAAGCTGTGGTCCAGGAATACATAAACAATTGGAATTAGATCCTTGAGGGGTCTGGAACCTACAAGGAAAATGCTAGAGATGTGAACAGATTGGGCACAGGGTCCTGAGCCAGGCACAGCCCCTGTGACCTCAGAAGCCGCTTCCAGACAAATTCCAGGGCTCTGTTTACATTTATTTTAAATTTATGTATGCTATTTTATGGTTCTATTTCCTTTTTGATTTTGAATTGTGTTATTAACTAAATGTTCTGAGAGATCACATGACCCACTCTTACTTCCCTTCACCTTTTTCCTTTCAGTCACACAAGGGATTTCAGTGGCTTCAGTGAGCTGGGTTTAGGCAGACACCCTCCTCCATCCAGGGCTGCTCCTTCAAAATTTAATTAAATACAAAATTTGAGAAGTATTAATATTAGAGGAGATGCAGGGGTGTGTTGCATTGTTACTCTTCATTCTCAATCTGTATTTTATGTGCAGTCAATATTAAATAAAAATAATTATAAAACTATAAAAATTATGTTATAGAAAAGAACATTTAGATTCAGTATGACCCCATTTTTTGTTTAATTGTATATGTATATAATACCTATAATGATTATATGGAGAAAAATACCCAGAAAATTACACACTGAAATGGTAATAGTGGTAAACAGCTTTTTTCTCTTCTTTGATTTTCTTCAAAATTCTCGAAAAAGCATGGACCGTTTTGGTTAAAAATATTTGAAAATATATGTGAGATTCATAACGAAGTAAAATTTTTCACAATATGTCAAAATGTGAACTATAACATTATTGGGGGTTTTGTTTTGTTTTGCTTTGGTATGATCTCACGTAAGGAGAAAATATGCAGAGAAAAAAAAGAAAAATCTCCCGCCTGCTCTCCAGAGCCACGCTGGCTTGCTTTGTCACTTCCTGTAGTAGTGAAATGTGATGCAAGTTGTTGAGCGACCAGACCCAAGGGACCTGGACAATGGACCTCATCTCCAGTCACTCTCACCCTCACTCCCTTTTCTCCAGGCACTCCATCTTCTGTCTGTCCCTCAGATGCACCAAGCTCATTCCCTTTGCCCTTGCTGTTCCCTCTACCTGAGACGTACTTCCCCTCGGTCTATACAAGTCTGGCTCTTTCTAAACAAGCAGGTCTCAGCTAAAATGACACTCCCTCCTCACCTAACCGGCCTATTAAACAACTTCCACCCAACCCTCAGGTACCCTGTATCACATCATCCTGGTTTGTTTTCTTTCTAGTGTTTAACTCCATCTCCTATCTCCTCCTACTTTATTTGTCTGTCTCCTGGTCTAGAGTTCTTGAACAGTAGGGCCTTGTCTTTCTTATCTGTCTCTGTATCCCCAGGGCCTAGAAAGTAACTGGCATATAGTGAAAGCTCAATAAACATCTACTGAATGGATGAACATCAGCCCAGAGGAAGGTCTCGGTACAGATTATTAAGGAAGATTCCACTCACTTAGATCATTTATGTTACATATTTCTCTCAGTAACCATGTATCACCTTAAAAGCTTAATTACATTACTCAAATGTTCCCATAGCTCGTAAGTGGTGGTTTTCAGGACTAAAAACAATGTCTCTGACTAGCTCAAAAGCTCTTGCTCTTTCCATTAGGACAGGGTTTTTAATTTTTCTTCTTAATGAAATGTTTTCTCTGCAAAGTAACTTACCTGGAACCCCATTATATAAAACTAATTTTTAAAAAAGGTGCTTAAGTCAAAACCACAATGAAATACTACCTTATACACATTAGTATAGCTACTACCAAAAAAAAAAAAAAAAAAAAAAAATGTGGAGAAATTGGAACTCTTGTGTACTGTTCATGGGAATGCAAAATGGTACAGCGTCTATGGAAAACAGCACGGCGGTTCCTCAAAAAATTAAAAATAGATTTACCATATGATCCAACAATCTCACTTCTGGGTGTATACCCAAAAGAACTGAAAACAGGGTCTCAAATAGATATTTCTACACCCATATTCATAGCAGCATTGTTTCCAATAGCTAAAATATGGAAACAATCAAGTGTCCATCAACAGATGAACAGACAAGCAAAAAAAACTTAAAAACTAAAGAAATTGTGACATATGCTACAAAAAAGATGAACCTTGAGGACATTCTGCTAACTGAAATAAGCCAATCACTAAAATACAAACACTACATGATTCCAATCATATATGAGGTACCTAGAATAGTCAATTTCATAGAAACAGAAAGTAGAGTGGTGATTTCCAACGGTTAGGAGGAGTGGGGAATGGGGAATTATTTTTTATTGGGCATACAGTTTCAGGTGCAAAAGAGAAAAAAGCTTTGGATAGATGATGGTGATGGTTGTACAATATATGAATGTACTTAATAGCACTGAACTGTACACTTAAAAATGGTTAAAGTGGTCAATTTTATATTATGTGCATTTTACTACAATAAAAAAATATTGAGGGGAAAGACCCACAAGTGCTTAATCTGAATTTGGTGGGAGTGGAGATAGTGGACAGCCATATTTGTCCAACCTCCTAGTAGGGTGACCAATTCATCTCTGTGTTAGCACTGAAAGTCTCACATCCTAGGAACCTGCTTCGTCCCAGGCAGACCAGGATGATTGGTGGTAGCACCACACAGCGGCCAAACCATTGTGGTGTCACTGTGCAGGGGCCCTGCAGCACAAACCAGAGGGCGACAAGATACAATTATACTCTATGGAACAGTTCCAGGTGGCACGAATCTGATCACAACACTGTGAAAAATGCCCCCGGGGCTGTGCCGGTGGTTACTGCCCCTGAGTCACCTCCAGGGAAGGAAAGGAACACAAACGCCTGATCCTGCCCTACCCCAAAGCATGAGGCACAGCCTCATTGCCCTGCCGCTGGCTCCTTCAGCTCAACCCAGAAAGAACTTGTCCCTTGGCCCTAGTCCTCAAAGCAGTCCTGGCTGAGCAGAAAGTCCTGTGCACCTTCCTTGGCCACTGAAGGTCAGATCAAGCTTCCTGTGCTGGGCAGGTGTTGGGCCTTTCACTGGACATCCCTGCTAGTCCAAGGAATGGGAGCATTTTCCAGGAATTTTGACTGTAACTAGATATAGAGCTCATTAGAATGCTTTCTCATAATTCCAGTTATCACTGTATGACTTCGCATAATTTGTAGCAAATAGGATAAGTAATACTTTTTCAGAAGGTCATTGTGAGGAATAAAGATGAGCCATGTCAGGAAGTAAACCATATACCAGGCCTATACTAGAGACCTAGTAAATGAAAGTTTTTTTTCTTTTCCTCCAGAGAACAAATAGCAAAACGGAATGAAGAAAGACATAGATTCAAACTGAATTCACTCTTTCCTTCAACAAGTATATATTAAAAGCCTACTCTGTGCCACCCATTCAGTCAACATGCTATAATACAGTGGTGGGCAGAAACAGACACGTCTGCTCCCAGGGAGCCTCAATCTGGAAGCTTGTGACCTGCCCTGCCTCATTTAGGCATCCTAAACCTCAGGTTCTTCATATGTTACAAGGGGGTAATAAGGCCTTTACTGCATAAAACAATCTTGGTATATAAATCAATATGCACAGTACCTGCATCATCAATATTTTTGCCATTTTAAGGACACACGTTCAGAAAGAGCATCCCGTCTGGAACCACATAGCTTTCAGGAGCAGAAACAAGGACAAGTTTAGCTTTCCTGCTTCATAGCCAAAGCTCTGCTCCTCTGGGCACAGCAAACCTCCCCCTTCTAGCATCCCCTGAGACCTGTGAGGCACGGGAACAGTGGCCCTGGGCATCTACTAGCATTTCTATATGGGAACACCTTCCCAGCATTTCTTAGAAATTTATGTTTTTCCAGATCCCAAGTCCCAAGACAATTTAGTTGAGAAACAGGGAAAATGGGGAAAAGTATTATAATTCTCCTAAAAGAATTAAAGCTTAACAATCAACATAGAGATGTTACTGATTTGAAGGAATCCACTGACATCGAGAACAAGAGGAGGAAACACTCGACACATGGAGTTCAAAGTTAAGATCAGTATTTTGAGAAATTGGGACAGGAGCACGTAGGTGAGAAGTCACAGTCCATCAGCTTGAAGCCATTGCCATGTTACAGGTATGAGTTCATGGCCCTGTCCACTGCTAGATAAATATGAATGAGTTTGTATATATAGCACATTTTACACAAATCATATAAGTGATGTTTCAAGAAATAACAAGTTTTAGAATTTAGAAGCAAAGTATGTCCTCAAGTTGGCAATTGAAACTGTGATTCTTACTAGGCAAGATGAATATTATACTATTTGAACAATAATGTTCACTGACATTGCCCAGTCTTTGAGTAATTGCTATAGGCTACAGTTTTTTATAAATGGTTTAACAGAAGAAATACAAAGAGAAAATACATAAATGTCATGGAATACTGGGAAACGAAACCAGAAAAATTTGCTAATTTGTATATAAAATCTAAATTAGCAAAAGCAGTATCAATTTGAATGGAAAAACCAAAGTCAGGACAAACAGATAAGATATGCCCATTGTTAAAAAAGGAAATGAGTTTATGCGAAGCACTGTGTTCTCTAACACCCAACCTGAAGCTTTTGGACACTGTCTCAACAATCTGGCCAACATCAATGCAAAATGGAAAAAATTTTCTATGTCCGGAATATATGTTACAAAACAAAGATAAAGACTACAAATGAGGCAATTAATGCTTCCTGTGTTTTAAATTTTTATTTTTGGATAATAACTTTCAAATACTTTAACTATTAAATAGTTGTAGTATTTTTTTCAATTTTTATTGGACACTTTTTTGCGTTAATGTTCCCTTCTTGTCACGTTTTCTATTACCAACTGTATCTATAAGAGAACCTTCAACATGTTATTAAATATATAATTGTGTCACAACACATAGACATCATAATAAACCTTGCATTTATTATTTTTTTACAGAAAACCTCTGAAAATTTTAGTACAACTCTATCATGTTTACTGTATCATCACTCATTAATATTTAAAAACCTGAAAATAAAGTCATGAAAAATATAGAATAATTTATGATTTGGGGAATTCCCAGGAATTTTGATTTCTTATTCCCAAATCCCAAAGACTGTCAGAAATTTGAAACACTATGGCCACAGAGTCACATCCCAGCTCTGGGGCGGGTCTGAGAGAAGGAGAGGTTAGGAGGCCTGGCAGTGTGTGTGGGCAGGATGGGGGTGGGGCAGCGGATGTAAAAGGAGGATCATTTAAGATGTGGGGAAGAAGAACTGCCAGAGAGAGGCCAGGCCACATTCTCTCCCATGGGCTCCTGTCTTGTCTCTTCTTCCCGCTTCAGCCCTCCCCAGTGCTCCCTGGAATACAGATACAGGTCTAAGCTTCCTTGCAGAGAAGTCTTTAGTATCATATGCTCTCTACCTTACAGAACCAGCTAACAACCAGGCTACCTGCTGTTTCTCCTATACCTCTCCAAAAATCCCACTCTGTCTTGTGAAAAGTTATGACAGGACCAGTGACCTGTGCTACACGCTTGGGGTCGTGTAAGTACAACCCAGCCAACAATGGAAGGGGGTGCAAATGCTGAGAACCAGCAGGGCCTGGGAGACAGAAGCAAGGGGTTGGGATTCTAGGAGGAGGCTGCTGAGGGGCGCCTGGGGACTTCCGCACACGAGCTGGGCCTGCAGGGAGGTGGTGGGAGCTGGTCCCTGTGGATAGGAGGGAGTTGGGGAAGAGAAAACTAGTGGGGACTGCCTGGTGGGGACTTCACTGACTCCCCGGGAAACAAGAGAGACTAGCAGGAAAGCGGGCATAGGGGCGGAGGTCTCTCTCGGCAAGGGGCCACATTGACAGAGAGAGGGAGGGGGAATTTCACACTGGGAAAAGAGTGGGGTGGAGTGAAATGTGCTCCTCTCCTGGCTGCTGACTCTCAGTTTCTCATTCTTCTCCTTCTTGCTCCACAGCTTTCTTATCAAAAATGGTCGTAAGTTCTGTGCCAACCCCAGTGATGCCTGGGTGCCGCAGTACATCAGATACCTGAACCACAAGTCATGCGATCTGGGAGCCGTGGGACCACCAAAGCCCAAGGAAATGAGAAGAGGCCACAGAGCTATCCTCCTTCCCTAACCAACTCTCTCAGCCCTAGACAGTCCCTGGGCATTGTCCTGAAATGAAGCCCATTCTTGCTCTCATGCTCTGATGAATTCTGCTTTCTCCTGAAGCTTTGCCATGATATCCCACCTCGGGGGCCTGAGGATGCTTTGATCCTCAGGTAGCATCTATCTTCCCTTTGCAGGCACCTGGCTGGAATAAAACTGTGCTATAGAAAGAGAACTTGGTGGTTTAAATTTGTTCTGTTGCAAAACAACAAAAGAAATAAAATATTTCTTGTATTTTACAGACATCTCTATGATATTTACTATGTGTCAGGTACTTTTCCAAACATTTCAGTATCAACTAATTTAAATAGTGGAATGATGAGGGCAGAGTTAGATTCGGGGTATGGAAAACAAGTAACTATTCAGGACCTTAGATAATGGGAACAGTGTGAAAATACAGGCAACCATGTTAAATATTGTTTGTTTGCATGTGAACTGGATAGCTGAGGCCCATAACTAACATACCTCCTTATTCCTTTTGTCCATGCAGGGGCTACAGCTCATCCTTCCTTGAAAACTCTTCCCCTCATCTCAACCATTTAAAACATTTACTTCTCTGTCTACCCTTCAGGACCTAGTATAAATAGCACCTCCTTGTCCTCCCTGCCCAAAGCCTCTTGTCCCAACCACTGAAGTCCTGCAATCTCTTCAGATGCTCCCTTGGCCCCTTTCCTTGATGCCTGATGTGACAATGACTTTGGAAATTTGACCAACCCCCACTACTACCCCAACTAAAGACAGAGCCAGGTTACGTGGGTACGAGGAGGAAAGGGGAGGTAGGCAGGAGGTGCTATACTCTGCTCTTGGATGCTGAGGCTGACACCAGCCTGACCATGCTTTGCTAGACGCAGACTGGAGAAGCGGTTTGGGGACTCTGGTGTGGCCCTGCCCTCTAACTCAGGCCTTGGGGAAGGCACTTCATGGATTTCTCCTTCAATCCTAAGCTCCTGTGGAAGAGGGATGCTATTTGACACTACAGGTAAGAAATCTCTGTACATCCATGAGTGTAGTGGTATGGTATGGGGACCATCTACTGTCAGGAGCAAAGTAAGGAAATTAGCAAAGTCTATCTTTGGTGTTCTCACATTCCCCCCAATCAAGGCCCAGCTCCAGTCCTTAGAGCCCTAACACTATTGGGCTCCGTCTCTCACGCAAATCCCAGAGAGCTGAAAACCAGTTCTCTGTACCTCCATTCACACTAAAATGTGATCAAAATTTCTGTGGAGCTCAAATCCTAAGGGACAAGAATCAGTGAGGGGTTGGAGAAAGCCTAAGGTCTCTGGGAAGGATGATGGGAAGGAGCACAGGGGTAAAGGCAGTGCACTGTTGGGCACAGAAAATTTCCTGAAGCTGGAGGACCAAGCTGGTCAACACAGCTGCAGATAGAGATTAAGCAGCAGGGACACAAAGACATGATACTCGTGTCATGTAACCCACAGCCACCTGGCCACCAGCCACCTGGCCACCAGCAAGGTGGAAGTGTCTGCCTGCAGGGGGAAGTAAGGAACTTAAAGAAGCACCTACTATGTGCCAAGAATTGTGCAAAGTCCACTACATGCACAACATCGTTTAATCATCCCCACATTCCTTTGGTGTAGAGATTATTACTCCCATTTTACTATAAAGTCCATGCAGGGCACAGTTCCTCCTAACTCATCTCTGTTGATCTCACTTCCCAGGCAATCTCAGCCAGACTCACAGCTTCCATATTCCCCTACATACTGACAACTTCCAAAATTATACCTCTCCAGCCTGGACATCTCCACTAAGGTATCTAATAGTTTCTCAAAATTATCTGATCCAAAAGTGAAGTCCCCAAATCTGCTTCTCCTTTGTCTTCCCTGTTTAAGAAAATGGCAGGTCCATCCTTCCAGCTGCTTAGAACAAAATCTTGTAGTCATTCATGATTCTGTTCTTTCTTTCCCAACTTGCATATGTTGTACCTGATTCCATCCAAAACCTGAGCACCCACTGCCACCTCCCCTGCTATTCCACAACCCACTGTCTCTCACCAAGATGACTGAAATAGCCTCCTTAGCGGCTCCATGCTTGTAATCTCTCAACAGAATAGCCAATGATCCTTTTCAAACATAAGTCAGATCATTCTATTCTCCTGCTCAAAAATCCCCAATGGCTTCCTAACTCAGAGTCAAAGTCCTTACAATGCCTGCAAGATTCTGCCCACCAGCCCCCATAACATCTGACCTCATCTCCTACCTCCTCCCTAGCTTCTTCCATTCCAGTTCAATGCCTGCTGTTCTCCAAACTCAACAGGCTAGACCCAACCCCAGGGTTTTGTGCCTATTCCCTCTATCAGAGTACTCCTCCTCCATATCTGGTCAGCTTCCTCCGGGTCAAATGCCACCTTATCAGGAAGGCCTTCTTTGAACCTCCTATATTATGTAGCACCTCTCTCTCTGCACAATTCCCCAACCTCCTTCTCCACTTGATTTTTTTGACTCCATAACACTTGTCAACTTGTGTTGTACTATGTATTTATTATCTGTCTCCTTGAAGTTAGAATGTAAACTTCATGAGGTAGAGATTTTTGATATTTATTCACTGCTCTACCCTGAATGCTTAGAGAACACCTGGTACAGAGTAGACACTGGAAACTATTTGTTGAATGAATGAATGAATGAGGTCACATAGTCTCAGAAACAAGCCTAAAGCAGAGAGGGCTTCCAGGAGAGAACATTTGGAACAACTCTGTCTTAAAGAGTGCTTCTTCCCAGCTGGGGGATAGCCACTAATGAATTTTGCAGGACAGGTTACAGAAAGTAGAGTACAATGGCAGTTCGCTCCTGCTGCCATTCAGGTGTGGCTCTTCCCCTTAGTTACCTGCGGTGCTTGGCCCTGTGAGAAGCTGAACAGATACTGAGATCCTGTGAATCCTGTGAATGTGGAACTATAACTGCCATATGCTGTGCTCCTTTTCTGAGCTACTCTTCTCAAGAAATAGAATCTCCATTCTCCAAGATGCTCAAGCTGAAAACAGGAAGTCATCCTTGAAAGGCCTCTCCCTCATCCCCCCATCCAATCCATCAACAAATTCTGTCAGCTCTGCCAAAATCTCTCTCAAATCCATTTGCTTAAGCTCCTTCACCATCACCCCAGTCCAAATTTTCATCTGTATGACCTCATGATGTGCCTCAGAACTGAACATGGGTTTGGCAGGTACACAGAATCGAATCAGGCATCTACAAATGGTGCCCAGGCAGTCAGAAAAACCATGAAAATTCAGAATTCAATTATGCAGAAAGAAATTGCTGAAGGAAGTCAGTCATAACCTTAGTACGGAATGCAAAATTCCATCTATACATATCAGAGAAAATTACAGAAAGATCTAATGGATAAGCATTAAAGTGTCATTAGTGCCAGAGGGGAAGGTAACAAATGTCCTAAGCAACTAAAGAAATGAAAAAAAAAACTAGCCTAGCCATGAGGAAAGTTTGCTACATCCTCAGTGAAGGTGCTGGCTGCTGCCTACACAGGTCAAACAAAAGAGTCACTCGAGGGCATAATTAGAACCTAGAAGACACTAACCTTTTTTAAAAGAAGTGAACTCTAAGCTTCCTGTTGACATCGACTTGCAAGATAGAGCTCCAAGTGCCCAGTCAAGGTGGAGAGGAATCACTCTTGAAGTGTATGAGCCTGTATCTGAAGCCCCTTTTAGCCAATAAGCAACCTCTGGTGCCAGGAAGGTAATCTGGTGGAAACCATAAATAATTGGCCCAATAATCTCAATTTGTGTAAGATAAACACACAGTACCCTAGAGAGTAAGCTTCAGAAAGTTCATAATTAAACATAGATAGGAAGATGTAAATCAGGCTCAGAATATTAAAAGTTATATGCAAAGATTAGGAATAGGTTTGTAATCACTGGAATTATCTATATGATTTGGAAATTAAAGCATTTATAATATATTTTAGTACGGTATATTATTGTACGTAACAGATTATCCTTGTGATTCCAATAAAAATGTGTAATTAAATTATCTTATACTTGTGACTTTGAGTAGAACTATATAAAAAAGTTTGGCTAAATTAACAGAGAATATTGGAATGTTTTATATAACTTGATTTTCCACCTTTATAAGTTTAATTTGTTTTTATTTACAGGAGTGAAGTACTTTGGGAGGTCCTGAGTGTTAGATTGGACATGCAGAGCACTTTTAAAAATTCAATATATTACATTAATAAAAGCGGCTTAAATTGTTTACAAAATTTAATGAACAAAGTTGTAAATAGGACTGCTTGTTTAGGGGCAGTCTAGTCTACTTGGTTCAGCATTAATCAGGACCTCTTCAATTTTGCTGGCTTTATAAATAGGTTAAGATGGGTAAAGCAAAAGGCTTATAGGAAACTAATTTTTAAAGTTATTGCTCTACTGAACTAATATTTATTTAAAAATCAAAGTAATCGCAAATAGCTCTCTACACACAAACATACCTGCAGACATGAAAACACTCACACCGACAGATGTCATCCTGATCTCTCACCCTGATGACAATACGTCCACTTGTTCTCTCCATTTCCTTTCTTCTCTTATCCCTTCCATTCTCCACTGTGACCACCTGAAAATCTTCCAAGAGTTTCCCATTGTACCTAGAATAAAATCCAAAATCCTTATAACATGTCCTGCCAGATGCCCCATAATTGGGCCCCTGTCTACCTCCTGAGACTCATCCTGCCCCACCCTCTCTCTTTTCTAGGTGCTCTGTCCACACTGACCTTCTTTGGCTACTTCAGAGGCATTATCGTCATTTTTGTCTCAGGGCCTTTGCACATGCTATTTCCTCTCCTAGGGTTTCAATTCTACCCACTCTCAGCTGGCCAACTCCCACCTATCCTTTAGGTCTTAGTTAAATGATCCTTCCTTAGAGAGGATCTGTTTTAACCCTTAGTGTAAGTTTGGTCTCCAGTCATACTGTTTAATAAAATCCAATAACTAATCCTTTATCATGTTTTAAAATTATATATTTGTTATATGTGATTATTTCTTTAATATTTTTTTCCCTCACAAGACTGCCAAGTAGTATTGGATAGGTGAATTAGGAGGCAAACCCTTTGCTGATGGCCCAGGCAGCATCTCCCGACCCCAATCTTTACCCTAAAAATAAGTTGGATCAGCAAGATTCTACCAGGTGTTGCCTATTTTTATAAATAAAGTTTTATTGGAACACAGTCATGCCCATTTGTTTACATATTGCCCATGGTTGCTTCTGTTCTATAAGTACAGAGTTGAGCAGGTGTGACAGAGATTTTGTATGACCCATAAAGTTCAAAACATTTACTTTCTAAGAAAAGGTAATACTTATGCTAGTATGCAGAATCCCAGGGCACCTGGCATCTAAACTCCAGATGTTTCTCTTCCCAGCAAGACCAGTCCTGAAAGCTCCCATTACTCCATGACCAGTTTGTTCCCCCCTCCGAACTTCCCTATAAATTTATGAAGCAACTCAGGGGCAGGATATCTCTTCAGAAGTATTCCCCAAGCTGCATCCAGTGGTACCTGGCTGGATAATGCCTCTCTATGGGATGAGGGGAACTTGCTGTAAGTTTTTCCTCCATAAGCCTAGCTTTGTGCCTGCACAATGTGTCACTTTGAGGTGTCTTCCCATCCTCTTACTCAACACCTAATAATGAAGGAAGAAATAAGTAAGTGGATAAATGACTTGCAGGTGCTCTTTACCAGTGAGTCATCAAATGGGGACAAACTGGGATTGTATTGAGGGTTTGGGACTACTTTTTGCTTTATGGAAGTTAATAAATCTGCACTGTTTGAGAAAAGCAGTTTAAACTGAATTTTCCATTATTATTTTCTTTAGCTATTAGTTTATTTCCTTACTTATAGGGATAGGTAATTGTTTGCTTTTTCTGATATTTTTGATAGGCTCTTATTAACTGGCCAGGAATTTGGGTTCAAAGATCTCTTTACAAAGAGAAAGAACCCTTGGGGCCAGGTTAGAAATTAATGGTGTGTTCAGTACAAGGTGGCAGACCACCCACATTTAGAACTCCTCTAGCCCAAAACCTATGGAAACAATAATTTTGGAGAAACCAAAGATAAGGAGTGCATGGCAGGAGGGAAGATCTATAGTTTAGAGTTTTCATCAAATCCCTAGGAGATGGCTCTCCAGCATCACCACTGCTTCCACACCCAGAGGTTTCCTTCTGGGGTACGAGGCCCCCAACGTCAAGGCCAATATAACCATCAGCCGCATCCATTTCCACGGCTGTCTGGGAGACTCACAGGGCATTCTCTTCTCTCACTCTCAGGACTTCATGTCAGTATGTACCACAGAGCCTGGCAGAGCTGCAAAGCTGACACCAGAATTTGCCAAGAGGAATGTTAAGCTGATTGTCCTTTCAATAGACAGCACTGAAGACCATCTTGCCTATAGTAAGGATATTGATGCTTACTATGGTAAGGAGCCCACAGAAGAGTTACCTTTTCCGTCACTGACGATAAGTATTAGGAGTTCGCCATCCTGTTGGGCATGCTGGACTCAGCAGAGAAGGACAAAAAGGGTATGCCTGTGTCAGCGCCTGTGGTGTTTATTTTTGGTCCTGATGAGAAACTGAAGCTGTCGATCCTCTACCCAGTTACCAGCGGCAGGAACCTTGATGAGATTCTCAGAGTAGTTATCTCTCTCCAGCTGACGGTGGAAAAGATGGTTGCCGCCCCCGCTGATTAGAGGATGGAGACAGCGTGACGGTCCTTCCAACTATCCCTGAAGAGGAAGCCAAGAAAGTTTTCCCTAAAGGAGTGTTCACCAAAGAGCTCTCATCCAGCAAGAAATACCTATGTTACATGCCCGAGCCAGGTCCCCCTGAGGAGTTGGTGCAGGAGCTGCTCACTTAGCACAGTGAGCCAGGGAATATCAGCTGCCACTTATGTTTCCTACAACAATTCCATAAAAACTCCTGGTGTGATCACAGCCAAGGTCTTTAAGTTGCTATACTACTGGATTATTAAATGAAAATGACACTAAAAGCTCTATGAGATTCTTTGCTCTGTGCCTTCACCAGCATTCTACTCTGTTCATATATCTCAAACACTCTCTGCTGGCTCTCTTTGAAATATATTCTATATCTGAGACTCAGATTTTTCTGGATCTCTGCAGGATTTGTGATCAACGAGGTAGAGTCTGTTGATAGTTGAAAAAGCCTGCTTTGCTCCATCATGACTGACCGTTAGTTTTTTTTCAGCTGTTCTAGTCAAATCTTCTCTTCTGTTATGCATTTTGGCAAGCAGCAGAACTTGAGGTTTGATTTCCTCTGTAGATCTCTAGGTATATAACCCAAAAAATTAGTAACCTAGATATTCTTCAAGATTCAGTGTTTTGATCACAGCGAAAGAAAAATCTTTTCAGTTCTGTACTTTTCCAGTAGATAACTGAAGTGGAATGAGCAAGGGGAGGGAATCTTTAAATATTTTGCTAAAAGAAAACTTTTCAATAAATTTCTATCTAAAGAAAGAGGCTATAGAAAAGGCTCCACTTAACCTGCTGGGAGGTATACTAGCGGTAGGAGTAGGACATTGCCATGTGCCTTTACAGAGTATTTCTGGAAGTGTGTCTGCTTTGTCGTGATGGACACTGAAAGGGCACATGTTGAGAAAGGAGGAGAGGATGATGACTGAAGATGTTTTATTGTAGAATTATTCTTGCCGGAAGAGTGGGCATTTTCTGAATTTTGCTTTTGGGGAATCTAGCAAATAAATCCTTTGTTAAAATTGAAAAAAAAAATTCCTAGGACATGGAAAATAGACAGAGTGCTAAGAACAGATCAAACATAGCAAAAGAGATCAGAACCCAGGACACACATGGGAAGCAGAAGTGGAGGCTCTGAGCTCTGGGTGGCGGTTGGGAAAAGCAAGAAGGAGGAGTGGGTTATGGAGATCGATGGGCAAGCAGCTATAAGACAGATGCCCTGTCCCATGATCCCCACCACTGGGACTTGCAGTGGCAAAGTAAAATATGCCACTAGATAAACAGGAAACAAGACTTTATTCAAGACTATTGCAACAGGGGAGAGAAAATGAGCTCACCTCCAGTAAAACAAAAAGCAGGGTAGTTTTTAAGCACTGGGTTCCACTATTGGAAAAGTATTGAAAGGGGTTCTCCTCCCCCAAATCCTGTCTTATTGTCAACCACATCATAAAATTTAACCCCATCACTCCCCTTCAGACCTGGTGATGTGGCTTTTACTCTACAGCTTTTCAAAAAGCAGAAGCAATGATCCAACCACATGTCTGCTTAACAGAGATGTTTGTTACTTTTAACTGGAAAGACAGAATTACCAAAAGGTCAGAGAAGGCCAATTCCAGAAAAGGGATGGAACTGAGTGAGTCAGGGACTCTGCTCTGTTCCTCTTTGAACCTCCAGAAGCCCAAAGATAGGAAGTGCTTTAGCAAATATTTGGAGAGGGAGGGGCTGCTCTAGGTGATGGCATAAAGTCCTAAAGCCAGCCTAGCCAGGCTTTACAAGAAATGAGCCCAAAGAAGGGTCTCAGAGACCTTGAAAGAGCTTCTCCACCCAGTGCTTGCCCAGGAGCAGCCCTTGAGGAGACCACCTGCAGACCACTGTTAAGCGTTTGGCATTAGTCTCAATCCCAGAAGAGTCAGACATCCCGTAATGTACATATATCAGAGGCCCTACGTATGTGTCACTGATACCTTGAACGGGGACAAATTTGGGAGCAAATTGTATAGCAACTTCAGTTTTAGTATCCTGCTGTGTCTTTAATTCTGAGTGCTAACTATTTATTCCTCTTTCCCTTGATAAAACTCAAGGCTATCCTCATGATTTTCTTAGTTGTTCTCAAATAATACCAACCATTCTGCAGTCACTTAAGTCACAAAACATAGTATCAGTAAAAATAAATAAATAAAACTTGCAATCCTCTGTGAAAGTCTGATTTCAATCTTGCCACTGTGACAAGGTTTTCCCCCCTGTCCCACACTGAGCCTCTTGCAGATAGAAAGCCTGCAAGTCAAGGAAGGAGGGTTTTCTCCACCCAGCCCTTGGACTTCCTCACATTTCTGACCCAACAGGAGTGATTTCAAAATGTCCTGAAATTAGATAGTGGTGATAGATGCACAACCTCGTGAGTGTATAAAAACCACTGAATTGTCTACTTTAAAATGGTGAATTTTATCTCAATAGAAATAAAAGGCGAGGGGAGCTAGAAAGTTCCTTTTTGAACAGTCTCTCCTGACATCTAGCACCAGTGCTCTGTGGCATGGCAGGTATTTAAAGCTAACCCTTTCTCTACAGTGCCCACTACCTGCCTACCTACCATTGGAACCTCTCACCTGCGGCTTCCTTGACAGTCAAGTGTTTCTCTGTTTGGACTGGATGCTTTCATTTTTCAGCTCTGAGGATGACAGTGTTAACTTCTCTTTGTAGAGGCCTTTTCTCCCTTCCAGGTGATCCCCTTGGACAGGACCTGTGATGACACCACACTGACTTTCTCTCTGGCTCAAGGCTCATACCTGGACCATAGGAAATACTCACATAACTCTTTGCCCTAAATAAGCCACTCAGTGCAACAGCTTTCCCCTTTGAGCTACCCTTAAAGCAGCTGGCCAGCCCATCTCTCTTTGTTTAGATTTTCTAGACCAAAGTCAGACAACTGTCCACTATATCCCTCAAATTGCTGAGTCATCTGGTTGAAGCCCCTCTCTCCAACTTTAAGTGTACAGAAAAGCATCTCCAGCCTTCCCTATGAGAAATACTCTTCTCAGCATTACCACAGCCTCTCCAGAATTCCTCTTTAACCTCCCACTGCCTCCTCCTTCTAGTGTCTTCAATGTGAATTCAGGGGTTAAAAATCACGTAAAACCTTCTTTGTGAATCTGCATCAAAGTGGTACTGGGCCCAAATGAGTAGTATTTACCATCCTTTTTAACATATCTTTTGGGGAGAGGAGGAAGGTTGCCCAGTTTGGTAAAGGGGAAAAAATTCAGGAAATGAGTCTCCCTCTGATGCCCTCAGCTTCCTCCTTTAGGCCTCTTTAGGACATCTCCATGATCCTAATCTTTAGTTGCCCAGTGCCCTCAATTTTCTTCTCACTCAGATGCTATCCTAAAATCAGCTCTCTGAGCCTTTCATACTAAAGTGTGAGTGACTAACTAGAGCATTTTAACAGGCTTTTAAAGGTGAAAATTAAAAGTCAGGAATCTGCCATGAGCTGAAGAACATCTGGTGGCTTCTGGGCTTTGAGGCCACCCAAGCCTTCCAGGAAGGATGGAAGGAAGGTCAGGGAAGAATGGGACAGTGAGTTCTTGGACATAGGTAAGAGTCT
The DNA here is from genome assembly GCF_000151845.1 of Pteropus vampyrus. Classification (NCBI taxonomy): domain Eukaryota; kingdom Metazoa; phylum Chordata; class Mammalia; order Chiroptera; family Pteropodidae; genus Pteropus; species Pteropus vampyrus. Next base: position 937,256 of record NW_011889139.1, on the reverse strand, counting down.
AATGTTGCAGAGCCAAGCAGTTGGGAAGGGAGGACTGCAGCCAGAGGTGCTAACAAAAACCTGAGACTTGTAATCCTACAGACAGCCCATTGCCAACTGACCCACCAGGGAGGGGAATCACCTGGGTCACAGGAGGGAGAAAAGGTGCTTAAATTTCTGGAGCACCTACTACATGCCAGGTATTATGTGCTCTACAGACATCTCATTTAATCCCCCTGCAATCCTGTGGCATAGATTTCATTTACGGATAAAGGCATTTAGACTCAGTGAGGCTAGGTCTTTGAAGTGTATCTTATTGGACATACTAAGAGGATGGGCCAGCCCAGTTAGCAAAAAGCCATAGCTTGCAGTGGCTGCTCCCACTTGGTACCTGAGTGATCAGCTCAAAGGGAACTGAGACATGGATATTGCCTGTCTGGGAATGTGGAACTGCTCCTCCTTCAGGTTTCGTCATTGCAGTAAGTGGTCATACAGCTTGGTCTCAAGCCCCGACCCTATTCCACTTTGGCAAATGAGCTGGAGGTCCCAGCTAGTTGCCCTCATTATTAAGAGATCTTCTCTTCATTCTCATGGCTATAGCTGAGTCCTGCCCTGGTCTTTTCCGTCTGGAGGATTGCAGTAGCCTTCACCTCTGGCGTCCTGAATTCATTCTTCACACACTACGCAGAGTGAGTTTACCAAAATGTGAAACTGATCACGCTTTCTCTGCTTAAAACACATCAAAAGCTTCTCATTGTCCTCAGGATAAACCTCACATCCACAACATGGCCTGTGCGTGCCATGTGTACGATCTGACCGCTGTCTGCCTCTCCTGCTCCATCAGGTACTTCCTTCCTCTGCTCTTAGGATTCCACCCACAGTTAGTGTCTGACATGTGCTAGGGCTTCCTGCCTCAGAACCTTTGCCCAAACTATTGCCTTTACCTGTATTTCTCTCTTTCTTGCTTTTCAACCTATCTAACATTGCTCATTTCATAGATAGCTCAAATGTTCTCTTCTCAGAAAGGTATTCTCTAAGCTCCCAATATATTTCTTTCCAATGCATCATTGATTAGAATAAGTAAGTATATATTTACTTGTGTGATTATTTACTTAGTATTTGTCTCCAGGAGAATAGGAACATGATCTTTTGGCTCTCTGTGATATTCTTGGTGCCAAGCAGAAGGCCTGGCAAATGGTTTTCACTCAGTAAGTATGTATTACATAGATGGGGGGACAGACAGAGGGAAAGACATATGGGTGGATATTCTAACAGAAAGCTAAAGCTCCACCGATTTTCTTTTTGCCTCAGGCTCCAATATGGCTTCACATAGCAGCACTTTTACTGGTCCTGCCTTTATTTAAAATTTTGATACTTTGTTCATTATGGATTCTTTGGTATTTTTATTTTTTTAATGTTTTATTAAAATGTCATTTATCTTAATTATTGAGTTTTTTGGAGCCCTCTTAAATTCTGTGTCCAAAGCCAATGCCTCACTCACCACACCCAAGTCCTGGCCCTGCCCATAGTAAGGCATTAATAAATGGTAATTATTGTTAAAATAATTGATATATAGATAAGACATAATAGGCAATCATATGCTTTAGAATCAAACAAACTTAGGTTCCAACCTGGCTTATTCATTGATCAATCATTCACTTATTTATACATGTATTGAATGATTTTTTTTTTTTTTTTGAGAGCCCACTCTGTGCCACCAATTCTCTCAACATGCTGGAAAAGAATAATGGGCAGAAACAGTCAGAATCTCTGCTCTTAAGGAGCTTCTAGTCTAGAAATCTGCTGCTGACCAGCTTATGACCTTCCATGAGTCATTTAGGCTTCCTGAGCCTCAGGTTCTTCATCTGTAACAGGACAATAATAATATTTGCCTATATTGCATGAAGATTGGAAATTTTAGCAATCAGGTTATGTCAATAGGCATGAACCCATATCCCAATACCCCAGTACAATGCCCTATCTGGTGTTATTTGTAGTTATTATTCAAGGCCCAGAGGCCCAGAAAGGCTAAGTGTCCTGTCTTGGGTCACATAGCTCTCAGAAGCAGAAACAAAGGCAAATCCAGTTTCCCTGCTTCATAGTCAAAGTTCTGCTCTGTTATGTGCAGACAAATCTCCCTTTCCCATCTCAGAATCTTCCTGAGATCTTGGGGGACTGTGAAATGGTAGCAACCCCTTCCTTCTGCAGGGAGGACAGTCCTGCAGGTCCATCCTGGGCATAGTCCAGCCTTGGGGAGGATCTGAGGGAAGGAGTTAGGAGTTAGCAGAGGAGGAGAAGAGGTGTTAGAAAAGCATAAATTAAAAACAGGAGGAGAAAGAGGCATCCAGAAGAGGGGCTCTCTGTGGTCTCGTCATCTCCTTCTCCTCCCCCTTTTCCTAATGTTCTTGGGGACAGAAAAGCAGGTCTAAGTCTCCTAGTGAACATGGCTTAGTTTCACACCACTCTTCTGGCAGAACCAGAGACTGACCTGACTCACTGCCTCTCTTTCATCTCTCAGAAAATCCCACATAATTGTAACATATTCTTTTAAGAGCTCTATCCTCTGCTGACTTCAGGGGGGTAGTGAGAAGCCAGGAGATGCCTGAGAAGAGGAAGTAGGAATGGGTACTTTCCAGGGGAAGTTCAGACTTCTGAACACCTGTCAGATGTACAGACACAGGGAGAGGCTCAAAGCTTTGCCCTGATTCCCAGCCCTCTGGAGACCACAGGGCTCCAGGCCTTAGTGTAAATTTGGTAGCCAGAACCTTGAAGAAAACATAGAGGATTATTCCATTAAAACCATGCTGGACACATCAAGAATTTGTGTGGTTCTATTTGGGCCTCTCACAGGTCAGGATCTTAGAACTGAAGGAGGGAAAGTCAGAATCCTTAGCAGGAAGCAAGAAAGAATCCAGGAGTGGGGAACGGAAGCTCCTTTACTTTTAGCTCCATGTGACAGAAAGCGCACTTAAAACGTCCTAAAGAAAAATAAAAAATAATCGATTGGTTTATGTACTCAAAAAGAATGAATGCCAGGGGCATGACACAGGGACACTGGCTCTAGGGCAAAGGACTCCAGGCACTCCGGTGTTGATTTCACTTGCTCTTCTGCAGCTACACCCATAGGACCTCAAGGGAACTGCCTCTCCCCTTCATCATAAGGGGAAGAACTGCAACTACTGGGCTTGAAAGGTGGGTGCACACCTGTGACAAAGGATTGACAGAGCCCCACAGAACCTAATAGCTACATGGGCAGAGAAGTTCCCTCAGAGAAGGGAAGTATAGTTTTCAGAAGAAAGAAGGGTACTGGGAAAGATAAGCATATGGATGTCTGATCTTGGAAGCTAAGCAGGGTTGGGCCTGGTCAGTACTTGGATGGAAGACCACCTAGGAAGACCAGGTGCTGTAGGCGTAAAAAATAATTAATTAATTGATCGATTGATTAAAAAATAAATAAACATATATAAACCTCCCAACTTTACTTTTCCTAAAAAAGCCCCTTGGTCTTAAAGTATTGATTTACTTTAAAGAATAATCTTAAAGTATTGATTACCATGTTAAATGTTTACGCTCATTTATACATTATGTGCATAGACAGATGCAAAACATGCCTCAAATTTTATCATTTCCATGCTTTTGTTTTAAGGGGCAAGCCCTAGTATCAGAAAACCTTGGTGCGAATTCCAGCTTTCCCCTTTCTAGCTATGTGGGCAAATAACTTCACTATTCTGTGCCTCTGTATCCTTAACTGCAGAAGGAGACGACAATTGTCCCTATGTAGTGAAAAAATCTTTATAAAATATTTGTAAAACACTTAAAACAGTAAGTGGCTCAGGTCTTTTGTTATTACTACTTTTTGCAGTGACCTCTAACTAGAATGCTCTTCCTCCTTTCTCTGCATTTTAAAATGGTATACAGTCCCGGTCCCATTTTCGAGAACCAGTACAAATGAATTGTTCTCATCATTGTTCCCTTTCATGAATTGTTCTCATCATTCTAATCCAAAGGGATCTCTCTCTTCTTCCCCTGGAATCTTCGTTGGGCACTAAGGCTCAACGGCTCTGGATGGCAGGGACTTTCTCAGTCCTCTCCGCCTCTACCACAAGTAGAATAAAAGCATCTTTACTAGTCTTTACAGTAGTCCTCCTTAACAAGTATTAGTTTAACTAAAAGCAATGAGCCTAAATCCCCCAACAAAGAAAAGCTCCAGACCAGATAACTTCACTGGTGAAATCTACCAAACATTTAAAGAATTAACACATCAAACTCTTCCGAAAAATAAAAGAGAAAGAAATACTTCCTAACTTACTCTATGAGACCAGCATTAACCTGATATATGAACATATGTTCACATACAAGCTTGTACATGAATGTTCGTACCAGCATTATTCATAATATCTACAAATTGGAAACAACCGAAATGTGCAACTGATAAATGGATAAACAATATGTGGTACAGCCATACAATGGAATATTATTTAGCCATTAAAAGGAATAAAGTACTGATACATGTTACAACATGGCTATAATTCCACATATACAAATCATCCAGAAATAGGCAAATCTATAGACACAGAATGTAGACCAATAGTTGCCAGGAGTTAGGGGAGGGGAGAATGGGAATGACTGCTTACAGGGTACAGGGATTCCTTTTAGAGTGATAAAAATGTTCTGGAACTAAACAGAGGTGATAGTTACACAAATTGTGAATGTATTAAGTGCACACTTTAAAACTGCACACTTTAAAATAGTTAATGGTTAATATTACGTATGTAAATTTTACCTCAATAACAATAAAAAGCAACGGACTTCCTCTTGGATGAGGAACTGTAACTTTTGCTTTCAGCAAACTTATAAAGATTAGGCAATCATCATGGCCGGAAGGGGAAACTATCAATTAGCTTTTGCTGCATAACAAATCACCCTAAAATTTAGTAGATTAAAACAATCATTAACGACAATGAGATACCACTATACGCCTATTAGAATGGCCAAAATCCAGACAACTGTCAACACTAAACACTGGCGAAAATGTGGAGCAACAGAAATTCTCATATATTGCTAGAAGCAATGCAAAATGGTACAGTTTGGTGGTTTCTTATAAAACTAAACATACTCTTTACCATATGATCCAGCAACCATGCTTCTTGAATGGTTACCCAAAGAAGCTGAAAATTTATATCCATACAACAACCTACATGTGAATATTAATAGCAGTTTTATTCATAATTGCCAAAACTTGGAGGCTTCCAAGATGTTCTTCAGTAGATGAATGGATAAATAAACTGTAGTTCATCCAGACAATAGAAATCAGCACTAAAAAGCAATGAGCTTTCGAGCCATAAAAAAGACGTGGAAAACCTTAAATGCACATTATTAAGTGAAATAAGCCAATTTGAAAATACAACATACTGTACAATGCCAACTATATGACATTCTGGAAAAGGCAAAACTATGGAGACAGTGAAAAGAAATCAGTGGTTGCCAGGAGTTAGGGGTGGCCAGGGTACATCAATAAACAGAGCACAGAGGATCTTTAGGGCAGCAAAAATATTCTTTGATTCCATAATGACGGATTCATATCATTAAACATTTGACCAGACCCATAGAATGTATAATACCAAGAGTAACCATAATGTAAACTATGGACCTGGATGATAATGATATGTCAATGTGGGTTTCTTAATTATAACAAATTCACCACTCTGGTGGGGGGACATGGATCAGGGAGGGGTAGGGTTGTGTATATGTGGGGGCAGGGATTATATGGGAAATCTCTATACCTCCCCCCACAATTTTGCATGAATCTAAAAATAAAGTCAATAAAAAAAATAAAAATAATAAACTTTTAAGCTAGCATTTATTATTTTTCACAATTCTATGTGCTGGATGGATGACCTCTCAACTGGGACGGCTGGGATATCTGGTGATCCTTCTCTCCATGTGGTCTCTCAGCCTTCAAGAGACTAGCATGGTCTGGGACATATAACGGTATAAAGATTCCCAGAAGAAAAATAGCATGTCTCATTTCAACGTGTTAGCACTTTTCAAGTCTCCATTTGCATCACATTTTCTTTTGTCCCATCTGCCAAAGTTAAGTCACATAGCCGAAACCAGAGTCAGTATGGGAAGGGACTTCCTAAGTGCATGCATACTGGGTTGGAGGAATTACTGCAGCCGTTTTTATAAATAATCTACCAAAGGAAGGAATAAGTCGAATATTTAAACCAAAACCCAATCTCTGATAGAGTTAGAAGAAGTGCTTAGCGCAAAATTGAAACTTCTTACCTGACTTGATATCACCAAGGCATATAGGAAATGGTCAGGTTACATCTGCGGACCCCATTCATTTGTGATCACAGAGCAGTTTCAATGCTACAAGACAGAATAGACTCTAGCTAGGGGACTCTTTAGGGAGATATTATCATTTGGATTTGTTTTGTTTCTCTAATAAGAGCCTGGGCCCCATCTTACAGACATCAGTAGAAACAAGAAGATGAGTTGGTAGAATCTGTTACTCTCCTTATTACTTAAAAAGAAAGGTTTTCCTATGTGCAATAGTGAGGCTGTTTAAGATTATGCACAAGGAAGGAAAAGGCATACACAAATTATCTCCAATCATAGATATTTACAGTAAGGATATGAGGGAGGTAGTATAGCCAAGAAAGTCACCTCACCAGCCACCCTGTCTCTGTGGGTCCTGGTCAGAACTACACCCAACATTTACAGGGTCCATGGCAAGAATCCGTCAGGAGGCCTCCATGTCAGGTATACCAATATTTTAAACTTATAAATGAGCTAACAAATTTAAAAGTAAAATGAATTGCTTAATATTGCAACCATGTGAAACTATACATATACAGCCTGAATCTGGGGGTTCCTCTGCCACAGAAAGGAACACAAAAAATAAGCAAGAAACTGAACACTGAACACTACAGGGAAACAATTCTTTGTTATGCAAAAAATGGATAGTATTCATCTTATCTTGGGGGAAAGATTTTGACAAGTTAATTGGTTTATCTTTTCTCTTGCCTCAAGGTTTCCGCTGCTCAAATCTTCTCTGTGGTCGAAAGGAATGTCTGTCTCCAGTGTTGGCAGCAGCATCACCTATAAACCTTCACAACATTTGACTCAGGTGTTTTTGTTTTTTTTTTTTTTTCAAAGACAGAGGGCAAGAGAGGTGGCAAAGCATTTTTCCTTGAGGGATGAACTATGTTTGTCAGAAGAGTGGAAATTTAGAATTACAGGTCAAGCCGGGCCAACACTGAGTACCATACCTCAAGAGACAGAGATACCTTTGTGTTCCTTGATAAATTTTTGTGTGTGTTTATGATATGAAGAGTCCTCCAAAGCATGGGGTCCAGGGCAGAGCTCTTTCCTGCCTGGGTCTAAAAGCAGTACCAGTCCTGGTGTTTTGAAAGTTGGGATGTGTTAAGCAAGTGATACCTCTTGTCTACCACAGTAGTTCCAAGATGTCAACCTACTACATGGTTTATTGGTGTCAGAGTTGCCACAAAAGACTGAATTACACAGGCTCTGGACAGAACAACACTCTACATACATAGAAAAGAGACAGAGCAAGATCAGCTTCAATGGTGAGTGTTGGTCCCTTATGGCCAGCGGGTACCATCCTAAGCCAATGTAGGGCAACGATCTGCAGTCATCTCTCCTGTGCTGCAAGGGAAGGACTCCATTCCCTCCCTGCTGGAAGCCAGTAGAGTACTAGGGTTGGCCTGGTGCCATATGTCATACACTCTTAAGCAAAACGAAGGAGCACACATTGAGTCCAGAAAAGAGAAAGATATTCCCACACAAGGCAATGAGCCCAGCACAGCTGTGCAGCTCTTCATCTTCTGGCAAGGAAGTGCTCCAGCCCCAAGGCCACGCTTATGTGGCCATGAAGGGGTTGAAGACTGCATGCACCAGACTGCCTTTCCCAATAGGATGTGCAGCTGGTCTGAGAGAGAACTAGAACATTACCTCTCCCTTGTTTGGGACAACAACCCAAGCCTGAGGGAACTTCTTTAGTCACCATGCATCTATCAGATGAGGTCAGGCACCTGGCATGGCTTCACTTGGAAACTCAAGGAACAGCAATCTATGCAGAGGAGAACCCTGCAACTTCAGGCCTCTTTCTTTAGAAGGGACCCGTGTGTGGAACAGCTATTCTGAAACTCTATGACCTGCCCAGACACAAGACAAAAGGATTGATAAGAAGGGTGTGAGAGGGGAAGTTGAAAGTAACAGCAGAAAATTTCCATAGACTAAGTGCAGGTCTGAGAAAGAAGGTGGGCGACCCCAAGGAGGAGACATTTTAGCTCAAAAGTGCCGGCTCTTGACCTCCACTTCCACTGTAACAGTTTAGGATAGCTCAGCTTATACTAGACGAACATGTTGTGCGTCTTAACATATCATGGTATATGTTAAGAGCAGAATTTAGAAGCAAAGATAACAGGATATTTGGTATTTCTGTAAGGGAAGAAGCTATGGGATATGCTAGGCAATATTATGAAATAATTATAGTAAGCACTTCAAATAGTAAACACCTCATCTCACCTTGTGCGATGATGCCAACAAGGCACCAAACTAAGTTCCTGGAGCGTGGTAAGTGCTCAACAAGCACTGGCTGTCGTTATTAGCCTGGAAGATGTTTGCGACTTGAGCAGCACATGTGGTATATCATAGCCTACTCCCTTGTGTATCTCAATCTAAGTAACAAATGGAGCTAATCTGATTCTTAAATGTCATCAATGATGCTTGATAGAAGGGGGGGAGGGAAAGTAATAAAAGACTCAGCAAGTACACAAAAGCCACTTACAAAATGTTTTCTACATTAGCGAGGTCAAGAAATGGCAGTATATTGTGAAAACAGACATTGGTTCCTTCATTTTTTCTTTCACCAAACAAACATGTATTTGGTATTGCGTCAAACACCTCTGTCTACCACTTCCTTTCTAGCAGCCCCATTTCTCGCTCTGGCTACCACTACAGCAATTTTTGCACAGGCTTTCTCCAGCTCCATGTAGGTATAATCTGACAGCATCTCACCTTGGCCATCATACATACCTCTCTTTTCCTGTGTCAGCAATTCTCTGAGGCTAAGATATAGGATGCCTACAGGAACCTGCTCAATATTCAGGCATATGCAGTTTGGAAGTACTGGACAAATACTCATGATTAAAGGGGCTTGGGAGCCAATGGAGAACATTCACGGCAAAGGAGAAAGTCAGTGAGCATTTGGATAGAATGACTTGTCCTGTGAATGTCAGCCAGCCTCTCCCCCTCAGCCTCTATAGTGCTAAGTGCAATGAGCCCACGGACAGAAATGCTATGGTGGCAAGGATGGAGGCTGTGCATGGACCCAACAGCATGGGTTCTGTCTTATCAAGGTCAACTTAATTATTGCCACTGCTGAATGCCTAACCTTCTAGCTGCAGAGATATATGTCAAGTCTGAACATGGCACCTGCCCTCAAGGAGAAAATATAGCCATACAGTGACATGTTGAGTATATTGGAATCCTGCCACCCTGCAAGGGAGAACAATCCAACCTTAGCAGAATTGACACTTACTCCAGATATGGGTTGTCTTTCCCTACCAGTAGTGCCTTTGCCAGCCCAATCATCTAAGAACTTACAAAATGTCTGATCAGAGAGTATGGTTTTTGTACGACATTGCCCCAGGCAAAGGGATCCATTTCATAGCAAATGATGTGTCAGTGGGCATATAGGATCCACTGGAATTACCATATGCTTAATCACCCAGAAACTGCCAGACCAAGAGAATGGTGGGGTGTTAAAAATTTAGCTACGTGGACAACAAACTTTAGGATTAGGACCTCTCCAGAATGCAGAATATGTACTGAACTAAAAGCCAATATATGGTGCTACGTCCCCAATAGCTAGAATACACAGGAACCAAGGAGTTGATGTAGGATTGGCCCTTTCTTCATGATTCCCAGTGATCTATGTGTGGTTTCTATCCCTGCAACATTAGGCTTGGCTGGATTAGATTAAATTAGGCTCTGCTGGATTCCTGAGGAGGATGGAGATGGTGGAGATGCACTAGTATGTGGACACAATATAGGTTCCACTAAACCTGAAAGAATGAATACAACCATCTGAAGGAGGCTTTGTAATGATTTTAGACATAATAAAGGAACAAACATTGGAGGGAAGCAAGGCGTGGACTGTATTATGTACTATTTCACATCCTTTTGACCCCACCCCTTACCTCAGCCACTGCTCAGTCATCGCTTTTCTTAGATTTACATAAGCTTCATGCAAGTGTCTTGCCTCAGCCTATACTTCATAATTCTAGCTTCCTGTCTTGGGGCTTCTCTGATCCTGAGATCAGGAACACCTACAAGAATACAACATACCTGCATGAGCAAACCAGAAGTGTGAGGAAATTAATATCCATGATCCACTATAGCCGATGAAGAGTTGTTCCCATGATCTACTGTTGTGTAACAAACTACCCAAAGCTTAATGGTATAAAATGACAAGTATTTTATTCTACTCACAAATTCTATGGGTCAGAAATTCACACAGGGCACAGCAGGAGCTTATCTCTGCTCCATGATGCCTGGGGCCTCAGCTGAGAAGACACAAATAGTAAGAAGCGACTCCGATGGATGTGGAATCATCTGGAACAGTGCTGTCCAATAGAAATATAATGAAAGTCACATGTAATTTTGAATCTGCTAGTAGACATATTAAAAAGGTAAAAAAACAGATGAAATTAATTGTAATAGTATATTTTCTTTAACACAATGTATCCAAAATACTGTTATTTCATCATTATTAAGATATGTTACATTGAGGAGGTACTAAATCTTTGAAATCCAGCATGTAGTTTGTACTTTCAGAGTATCTCGATTTAGACAAGCCCCATTTAAAGTGCTTCAGTAGCCACATGTGCAGGGTAGTTGCTATATTAAACAGTGCAGATCTAGAGGCTTCTTCACTCTCTTGTCTGGCACCTAGGCTAGGATGACATGAAGGCTACAATCATTTGGGACTGTCCACCAGAACACCTGTATGTGGTTTGGGCTTCTTTACAGCATGGCAGCCTCAAGCTCAGGGTTCTTGAAGGCTCAGGGCTCCTTGAGTGAATGTTCCAGTGATCAAGGTTGAAGCACTGTGGCTTTTCACAACCTTGCCTTAGAGGTCACCTGACAAACTTTATTGATTGAACAATAGTCACAAGCCCTCTCTATTTCAAGGGGAGAGAACATACACCCCACTGTTTGAAGAGAAGAGTGTCAAAGAATTTGTGGCCATATTTTTTAAAGTGCCACAGGGATGAAAGCAAAGAGATAAATGGTTTCTCTTTCTTCCCTCAGGCAAAATATTCTGGGATGCATTCATAAGGTTCTTCGAAAAATCCCAGCAGAATCAAGCACTGACCCCTACAATGAGTCCTGCAAATACTTCCCAAATTATCGAGCCTCACCCAATTGTTCTCATGATCTGCTTTCAGAGGAACCTAGACTAAGATAAGACCCTACCATATGCCATCCCTAGAGAAACAACAGTGAACAAAGATACAAAAATCCCTGCTGTCATGAAGTTTATGTTCTAGAAGAACAGACAGAAATTAAAAGATTTAGAAGTAAAATATACGGTATCTTAGATAGTATTAAGTGTCCAGGAGAGAAAAAAGAGAAATTTGGACAGGGAAAGTTTATAATTTTAGATAGTGTCCCAGAAAGACTTAATGAAAATATAATTTGAGTAAAGATCTGAAGGAGGTTAGGAAGAAAGTAATGCAGATAGATATTTGAGGGAAGAGTGGTCCAAGCAGAGGGAACAGAAATCTCTGAGTCTGCCTGTTTAACTGAAGGAGAATGAGGGAGGAGACAAGTAGAACATGAAGACGGAGAGCAAACAGGCACCAGATCACAAAGGGGCTTGCAATTTATTAAAAGGATTGGGTTTTACATTGAGTGGAATTAAAAAGCCATTCTAGAGGGCTTCAAACAGGATCGACTTGATCTGGTTTCTTTTTAACAGGATCACTATGTCTACAATGTGGAGAATGAACTGAAGAGAGGCAAGAGCAAAATAAGGAGACAAGTTAGAGGCTTTTGCAAGAATCCCAATGAGAGACAAGGGTGGCTTGGACCAGGTCGGAGAGAGTAGAGGTGGTGAGGAATAATAATATTCTGGATATATTTTTGAAAGTAGAGCCAACATTATTTAATAAAGGATTGGATATGGGGTGTGGAACAAAGATAGGGGTCAAGGATCAAGATTCTATATGAGGGAAAAAAAAGATTCTATGTGAGGAATCACAGGACCAGGTTTACATGCTAGAGCCTTCCATCTGGTGGTCACATTTGATCATAGGCTTTTTGTGCACTTGAAGGTGGTTAACTCCTAAAGAAAAAACGCTGATTTAGAGGATTAAGTGAATCTCCTAGAGGAAGGATCCTTAATAAAATAGTCAGTCTTGTCAAACATAATAGTCACTCTTGTCAAACATAATAGTCACTCTTGTCAACCATAAACAAAAAGTCAACTAGGTATTCCCTCCACGAAAAGGATTTATTTGGGGAAAAGGGATTGCAATCCAGTACATGCAGAGTTGACGGTTACAAAGAGCGTGCAAGAAGAAGAAGGTAATTCTTTTACAGAGGAGAAGTAGTTAAGAGGAAGGGCCGTTTTAATCATAGAGCTTTGTTATAAACATACAGTTCTTCCTGTAGGGCTTTCACGACCCACATAGCATGCGAGAGTTCCTACCACAGGGTCTCCCAATTCCTGTCTTGGCTAAGGACTCTGCCATAAATTTTGACACTCTTTTGCCTGTATCCATTGGGCAGTTGGGAAAGGCCCAAGTCATCACTGCCTTCTACTTCCTGTTGCATCCTCAGCCTTCTTCCCTTTTTTAAAAATAACATGTTTTCGATTATATAGCCAAAAAACAGCATTCTGACCTCTGCCCTGTGACTTCCTGATCTTCCTTTTCTTATAAATACAAGGGCAGAGCTAGGGTCCCAGAGAGTCAGGGAGCAGAGAGCCCAGGAGTCCTCAGGCCAGCTCTGTCTGCACATGTAAAAGATGAAGATCTCTACAGCTGCACTCTCCTTCCTCATCCTTGCTGCTGCCCTTGGATCCCCAACCCATGGATCTCAAGTCTATGAGCCCCGGGCCCCCGGTGAGTTCAGTGAGCCTTCCCACTGGTGGCCAGGTCGATGGTAACTTGCGGTCTGGGGAGGAGACACAGAGAGACACATTTGTCCTCCTGAAAATGCTTCCCATTCTAGACATGAATGTGAATTTGGTGCTTGTTTAAAAGCAGCAGCAGTAAGATATAGATCTCTTTCTCTGCAGCCTTTGGTTTCTGAAGAAAACTGTATATAGATGACTCACCCCACTTGGGGAAACAATTCTCACCCTGTTTTTCATTGCCAGAATTATTCGATACCTTCTCTTAGCTGATAGAGGACTATTATGTGCTAGATCAAAAGAATTGTAGTAAGATTGTAAATGTGCAGAAAGAAATATAGAATCCTATGAAGTTAGAACTATCACATACCATCTAGTGAAAACCATCATTTTGGAGAGGAAATAGGACAAGCTGGGCAAGTAACTCACCTAAGTCCACCTAACCATTCTATTTATTTAACAAATAAATATATAGTGCTACCTATGTGTAAGTAGGCACTATTCTAAATATTAATAGATATTAATATATTGGCTACTCCTAACAACTCTTGGTGTATACTATCAGCAACTTATATAGTTTTGCATATTATCATTATCCTCATTTTACAAATGAGAAAACCGAGACACAGAAACCTTATATAACTTTCTCAAGATCACACAGTTAGTAAGTGGTAGAGTTAGGATACAAGCTAGTTAGGAAGCTGTTATAGAAAGACAAGGCCATTTAAGACTTTATTTTGCAAGCCCCCCCAGACATCATATCAAGGATATTGACATGTTCACACATCTCATTAAAAATAATTCATATGTAACTACTTAAGAAGTGAGCTAAAAGTTTAGCTGTATTTGCCTAATGCAGTTTCACAATCCTTTACCCAAAACGTTGGGACTAGATGTATTTTGGAATGCAGGATTTTTCAGGTCTTAAAAATGTAATACAATATGATCCAGCAATTCCACTTCTGCATATATGCGCAAAAGAAAGCAGGTACATAAAGAGATATCTATCTGTACACCCACGCTAATAGCAGCATTATTCATAATAGCCCAAAAGTGGAAGCAACGCAAGTGTGTGTCTATTAACAAATAAGTGGATTTTTAAAATGAGGTATGTACATACAATGGAATATTATTTAGCCTTAATAAGGAAAGATATTCAGACACATGCTACAACATGAGTGCACACTGAAGACATTTGATAAGTGAGATAAGCCAGTAACAAAAGGACAGATACTATACGATTCCACTAATATGAGGTACTTAAAGTAGTCATATTCAGAGACAGAAAGTGAAATGGTGGTGGCCTGTGGGAAGCGGGTAGGGGGACATGGGGAGTTATTGTTTAATGAGAACAGAGTTTCAGTTTTGAAAAATGAAAAAAGTTCCATGGATAGACTGTGGTGATGGTTGTGCAATATGTGGATATACTTAATGCTACTGAACTGTACATTTTAAAATGGCTAAAATTTGACCAGCTTGGTCTAAAGTACATACTTTCTGTTCTTCTGCTGAACCCAATAGCAATTTATTTTTACTGCTCTTATAACTTTGATCACACTCCTCCTTTTCTTACCGATGGTTAGAGTTTAAGGTCCTTGATAGTCCCTACCAGGTCTATTGTTTCATTCATTTACCTAACAAATATGTATTTAGCAGGTCTAGATCACTGTCTGTGTAGAGTATAAGGTCAGAGCTTGAAGGCAATAAAAAGGTTAAAATTATAAATTGTATATTATGTATATTTTATCACATGTTCAAAAAATAAAATTTTTAAAAAGGTAACACATAGCTGGACATTACTTAACATTCCTGGCAGAGTCTGGAATCAAAAACAGTAATATTTCTACAGCAAACACACATGAATATTTCTACTAATAGAATAAAGACTGTAAATAGCCGCAGTTCACTTTGGGTGACTTTGTGCTACCAAATCAGTTAATGAAAAATTTCTGTTTCCAGAGCCCTGTGGATTCCAGAAATGTGCAAAAGCATTGTAGACTGTATCACATGACATAGCTATTCAATTGATTTGTTCATGATTTACAGTTTGCTTTTTGTATTTAAAGTCAATAGAATGTTTTCATGTCTCAAACAATTTTAAAAGTTCCCTGAAAAATCTCAGGGCCCTAATGGAGAAAACAGGCCTGGAGATAGGCCTAGAATCTAGACAGTCATCCAGTGTTCCATCGCCATTGCCCCCGGACCAGGGGATGAGGCTGGGGAATAGGATAGGTAGAGATGACAATGCTGCCTCCCAATGATTTCTCTTCCCTCCTTGTCTGTTTCTCTCAAATAGAACCCAGACTGGAGATACATCAGTTGAAATCCTCAATACGTCAAGAATGTAAATGTTTAGTTTTGGCACATATTTAAAAGCAGCCGGTGGGTATAGATCTGCTTAGTATCTTCGATCCACCTCAGTTAGAGGGCGTGGAGAAAGAGGGAGAGTCCTGAGGGTGGTGAGTATCTATCTCCAAGGAAGATCAGAATGGGCCACGAGTCCCTCTCCCACAGATGACCTCTATCCTATCTGGCAGTCTTAATAATTGGCTTACCTAGGGGAGAGGGTACTCTCTGATGCCTCCTGCAGGCATCTGACCTTTCTTCTTCTGAGAGAAATGATCCTGGCCCTGTTGTGGCATTGTCTGGGTACCCTCAGACATACAGCTCAGCCCTGAGGAGAGTGAAGCAAGGAGATGCCATCAAATGCTGGTAAAAGAGGAAAACATCCCTTTTGAGTCCTGTACCTTCTCACCTGCCCTAATACTTTGGAGGAAAGGGGGAAGGAATCTAGTTGTCCTCAAAAGATATTCAGTCCTTAAATGGCCCTTTCTCTTGCAGCAGGACCTCACCATCCCCCCGACTGCTGCTTCTCCTATGCACAAAAAATCCGATGCATATTCATGGAAAATTTCTTTGAAACAAGCAGCGAGTGCTCCAAGCCTGGTGTCATGTAAGTGCTAAGCTCACCGGCCATGTCTTGGGAGAGGGTCCTGAAGGATGGATGTCCAGTAAAGTCCCAGCCTCTGGATCCTGCCAAGTCAAGGGTCAGGCTTTTGTCACTGTTAGAACCCTGTGGAGCTTCAGGTATAAGATGCTCCCAGTGAAGAGGGAGGTTATAGAAGGAAAAAAAGAGCAGGAGTAAGGCTGCCCAAGCGAACTCTCACAAGTCACTAAAGGAGTCTCAGAAGCTGAGGGAGCATGTCAGGGTGGAGACACCATGAGCTCCTGCAGCAGAAAAAGGAAGTAACAAGCTGGGCTGAGCGGGGAATTTGAGAGGCCAGAAGGATGAGGCTCCCCACCCCCATTTCCAGAACCCTCTTCACTGTGTAATCTTTTTCTCCCTTGTTCCCCAGCTTTATCACCAAGAGACGCCGTCATGTCTGTGCCCATCCCAGTGATAGGAAAGTTCAGGAATGCATAATGAAGCTGACTGAAGCCAAAGACCTGACGAAAATATTTGCTTGAAGAAAAGGGATACTAGGTGCCAGCCACCCATCTCCATCTCTCTTACCTCACCTCCTGGGACTTTCTTGGCCTGAATTATTAAAAAATAAAAATAAAATAAAAAAATAAACTGTTCTGTTCTGGTTATAAAAGCTATGCACTAATAAAAAGTTTCCAATTTAACTTTTCTTCAACTTTAAGAGTAAAAAGAAATGTAGAAATTGCTGAACTTTGGATTTCTTTTTTTTTTTCAAAATGAGACATCATTTTATTTTTTTAAAAGCTAAAAATATGACTCATTCAAATACAGATTGAATATTGTCAAAGATGTACATAACCCATTAATGAGAGAACCATTAAACTGATTCAGAGATCATCTGAGGAACAGAGATTTATATGGTTAGTTGGAGATGGCATTCTGAAATGAATAACTTAGAGAAAAATAGATTAATATCCAATAAGGTAATATAATTATAACTTTTGGGATTCTTTTCTACTGGACAAAAATCATTTGCATCTTGCAATGGACAAAAATTCACAAGTTAACATGTAATTTCACAAAGTCTGGGTCGTGATTAATAGTAAATAGAACATCAATCAAAAACTCATTTCCCCCAAAGATGTAAGGAATCCTGGGGTAGACCTTTTAAACAATGTTCCAATGTGACATCAGTCATCCTGTTGCCTTATTTCTGTTTTGGATGTTTTCTCTTAATAGATATAACTTCATAAAAGATGTCTTCTTTAAAGTTAAAGAACATCAAGAAAAATATTTAAAGTTGGAGTTAATATCAATTTTATATTCATATCTATCCAAACCTATACATTTGTATTTGTAATTCATAAATCCAGGTCAACTTTCTCATAAAACTCAGAAGAAAGCACTGAATTCTAAATAACAACAAAACTTATTTTAAAAAAAGTTTAAAACCTATGCTTGCTTTTTGGGTGCTTTGCTTACCATAAGAAATCAATTGAAAAAAACTGATCAACAACTAAATATCCTTTATAATAATAAATTACTATTAGAAAAAAATCTTGAGACAATGGTCAATGCTGGAAATTACTATAACGCCAAAGAAATTAAACATAAATTTACAGTATAGCCCGTCCTTCCTACTAAAATAACTAATCTTTGAAAGCTTGACTACAGTTTAGAAGTTTCTCCATCATTCGAGAGTGGAGGGATGGGCAGGAGATGGTTGGGGATAAGGGGTAAAGCACAGATATATACAATTTAAACAAGCATTCCAGGTGATTTTTATGCAGGTGGTCCTAGGACCTCACTTAGAGACACTATTTCAAGAAGTGCAGGTTAATAGGTAGACAGGCTAGCTGGCGGACGGTGAAGAGGAAGAGTGTCTTAGTATATTTCACTCCATTATGGATGCCATTCTTTTTTCACAGCATAAGTGGAAACCCCTAGATCCTCAGTTGTAAATGCAGATGCTGATTATAGGGGCCCTGGCTCTGGTAGGTGAAGAAGAAGGAGTAGGAATGAATGGTCAGTCTTGCACTGAGGTTGTCAGAGAGCTTCATTTCTAAGAGGTGGAGGGGGTAGACCTTCTTATATTTGACCAGAAGTTATCCAGGATACTGCCTAATTTTCTGTCTGGCCCATTGTCCCCTTCAGAAGACTTCCACTGCATATATCCTTCTTTCTATAGAGAACAGTGCTTATAGATTTATACTGGGGCCAACCTTTCACCTGACTGTTCTGAAATGGAGACTGGCAATGTTTTAGTTTGTTCTCCTGACCCAAGTTTCTTCTCCTAACACCCTCTGACTCTAATCTTTGTGTTACCCAGCTCCTGCTGAGAAATGTTTTTTCAATAATCTTCTCCTTTACCTATATAAGTTTTTTCAGCCTCCTGTGTTTTGCCATCAAGTTGATGCATGTCTTTTATATAGAACAGACATTTCTCACCTTATGGTCAGCTAATGTCATCTTTTCTGATCCCCTGCTGCTACTATGGATTTTTTTGTTGTTGTTTTCATATTTATTCTGACATTTAAATGGGATTTGGGGAGGTGAAAGAGGCAAACACAGATGCTCAGGGTTCTGGCCTATATTTTGACCCATGTATGATCTTTCCTGTTGCTCATTACTTCACTATATTTTGTCAAATTCAGAAGTTTGGAGCTAACACCATCCCACTGAGCTCTGGAATATAAGATTGAGTGATGGCAATAGCAGCTTTTAGCTTCTCTGTAGAGATTTTGTTTCAGAGCCTTGTAAAAATGTCAAAGATTTGTTAGATTAAAAATGTACTAGACCTAAGGGGAATATGTGTGGTTTCATTAGGTTCTCTGGCTGACCAAGTTGTTAGCTCAGTAGAATGAAATTGAGAGCACAAACCACCTGAGCAGTGTGAATGGCAGAGACTCAGGTGTCTCCTAGTCAAGACTTTGGGTCATGACAATGGCAGCTGAACAGAAATGAAGGATGGAAATCAAGACTCTCCTTTCTGACCAAGCATCTGTCAATCACAGGTCTTTGAGGTCTTGCAGGAGATAATGGCATGTTATGTCTGGGTCAACTGCATTAGACTTACATACTCTAAATACTTTTACATGCTGTTCCTCAAAAACAGTATGTTCTTTTCTGTTTCCTTGTTTTCTGTGCTGCCTCTGCCAGAAACACCTCCCCCACCACCCCGTTCTCAAATCTTCCCAGCAAAATTCAACCTACCCTTCAAGGTTCAATTCAGGTGCCACTATAAAACACCTACCTCACTATCTCAGCCAGAGCACCTATCTCCCTTTCTCTGGAGTCTTGAAACATATTTATTGTCACTCAAAGAGATAATTATTGAGTGATTATGTTATACATTGTAGGCATTAGAAAAACAATGAGAACAAAACAAGATTTTAGCCCTTCAAGAATATTTCGGTGTATAGAGAAGACTGAGAATAAGAATAAGATATGATATCTGTGTGCAAAAATCCTATCTAATCCATCACTAACTCTTCAAATTATTACATAACATTGGATTAAAATGATGAGGTTGTTTGTACTGGGGGCAGTCAGCTTAGAGCTCTGGCCTCCCACCTCCAGTCAGACTGCCCAAAGGTTGAAGAGACCAATATATTAAAGCACACCACTTAAGAATTTGTACCACAGGCATATCTCGAAGATATTGCAGATTCAGTTCCAGACCATTGTAATGCTAAAGAGTCTTGCCTTCAATTCATTTTAAAAAAAAAAATCACATCTGTGAAGCACAATACAGTGAATCACAATAAAATGAGGCATGCCTGTATAGATCAGGGCTTCTGAAACTTTAGCATGCATAAGAATCACCTGGAGGGCTTGTTAAAACAGGTTGCTGGATTCTAGCCCCAGAAATTCTGATTCATCAGAACTGGGTGGAACCAAAGGGAAAAAAAAAAATCAGCATTTCTAACAAGTTCACAGGTAATGCTGACACTGCATTGTTAAGTGGGAATTTGAAGAGGAACTCACACTCTTGACTTTGTAATTTCAGCATTGCTTGCAACTTTTATAAAAAGCATACATTTCTTTTTATAAAAGTAACCCAAAAAATTCAAATAATTGATAACTGAATCTTCATTGTCTTTTCAAGGACAAACAACAAAACAGGACAATTCTTGACTTGTGTTGATACTTCATTTTTTTCATGATGAAGCTTACTTATCAAAGCTGCTTAACTATCAATGAAATATACAACAGGAAGAAGTATAAACATGATTAAATAAACCTGACAACCAAATTCGAATTTTGAAAAGTAAAATCTTGGAAGTTGTGAAAAATAGCTAGAAAAAAAATGTGCTTTAAAGTTATAGAAAAAAACTAATTAGAGCTGCACAGAAATCAAGGCATAAAATAGTGAATGGAAACATCCGTATTTTTCCTATTTCACATTTAGAAACACAAACAAGATTTAAAAAGTAACATAGCTCATTCTCTTTTCTCTTTGTGTGGGCTGCGGGTTCAACTGAGGCCTCAACCAGGACTGGGCCAGAGGGCATGATCTGCATGATTAAGGCTAGTGGGTCTGGGACTGAGAATACAGTCAGGGTGGCCAGAAGATTTGTTACATACAGGGCATGGAGCAAAGAAGTAAACATACTGAGGTTAATGGGAGCCAAGTTTCTTACTGCTAGAGTAGGGAGGGAAACATATATAGAGAGAAGACAAAAATAAACCTGTGGCGTTGACTTGGAATTGAATGTATTGGTATAAATTTTTGGTTTTTCACATAACTAAACCAATGATATAGAAATTGCTATAAATGTTGGAAATTGACATAATAGAAATAGATATACCTTTACACATACTTATGTATATATGCTTCAATATATTTCCTAGTTCTGTCCACTGAGAGCTCAGAACTGAACACAATGCCATTCCCAAAACAATGAGAACCCTAAGCATACAGATCTTGGTTTCTCAAAACCCTCTTCCACTAACGGGAATCAGGACTTATTAGAGAAATGGCTGATTCCAGAGCAGTGGCAAAGTATTAGATAAGCCTGGATCATCTTTTTGTGCCCAAAAGTAAGAAGACAAAGATAAATAAAACTAAAATCTTCTAGAAAGAGGAAAATCCAGGTCATCCCAGATAAAAGTTGCCTCCAAAATATTCTCAATACTCTCAGTGTAGAATTCTATACCCAGCGAAAATGCCAATCAGGTATAAAAAATGAGTAATGACTTCTCAGACAAACGAGAACTCAGAAAAGTTTATGTCCCATATACCCCTTTCTGTATTATTCAATTTTTTAATAAACCAATGTATGTCTGTTGCTTTAAAAGACATTTTTAACACTTTTTAAATAGGCACTGCATACTCACCAGTGGGCAATGGAAGAACACTTAAGGTCTCTAATTATGTTGCTACTAAATTCTATTCATCTCACTGTATTGCAATTTTCATTTACCTTTTTGAGTCACTCTTTAAGCTATGAGTCCTTTGAGGCCAGGGTCATCTTCAATTCCACCCTCCAAGCTGGCCCAGTACCTGACATTTGATATTGTGGCAAAGAACTGATGTGGTCACTAAACTCCATTCCCTTTTCCTCCTGGGCACACAGATGAGTATGTTTTCCATACCTTTAGCATTATGTTGGAGCCAGGTGATTTCACTTTGGCCATGGAGTGTAAGTGAAAGTAATTTATACCATTTCCAGAACCAGCCCATAAAAAACTCCCAGTCCCTTTCTGCTTCTACCCTTTGGTAGCAAAAACCTGGAGGCCTTATGTTGAAAATGGTGTTATTACAAGATAGAAGAAGCCTTGGTCCCTAAAGGGGTACATGAAACATTCCTCCGCAACACACACACACCCTCCTCTCACTGTTGGCCTACATTGGACTGCAACATGAGCAAGAGATAAACTATAATTCATCCCCTGAGATTTAGGCATTGTTTATCATCGCAATTAACATATCCAGACTAATATCAATAAGACCTCAATTATTGAAAAATAAAGGAATTTCCGGTAAAGCTCCCAGCAACAATTTGGCAAGTAGGCTAGTCTCCACAAAAACAAAGTAAACATTTTTTCTTTCCAACTCATAGTCTTCCCAGAAATGACTTGCTTCCTTAGATTGTTCCTAAAGACAATTGTTATCATTTGACTTTAGGAGTTTAAATAGTGTTATTATTGATGATAACAAATACAGAAAATGTATTAATTGATTGATTAATTAATTTATTAATACATTTATTAATTTATAGTAAATTACTGTCTTGACACCTAAGCATGAGAATTCAGCTGTTTTCCGTAAGATTATACATACTTCGACCAGTTCAATTTATTAATTCATCCTTTTTCTAAAACACATATTTATAAATCACCTTCTATATACTAGGCTTTGAGTGAATGAGCAAAGATAAATAACAGATGTTCCTTGCCTTGATGAGTCACAGACAGAAGATATAAACAGCCTTCTAACCACAACAGCAAGTAGAATGGGGCAAGTACCCCCTACAAGAGTATGGTAAAGGCACTGGACTGAGAGCCTGCAGAGGTGGCTCTGTTTTGTGAACATAAGCAAGTTGCTGGCCCTTCCTGAGCCCCAACTCTTCCTTGGTAAATGGTCGGTTTAGACTAATCTGAGGATGGCAAATACACAGCATGCAAGCTGCACCAGAACGGAAAACACCTGTCAGTTACAGCACTCCTTTCTGAAGTTCAGGGACATGGCCTGAGAATATTTTCCAACACACAGCTTCAATCCACCACTAATCAATGAAACCTACTAGCCGTCCCTGAACTAGGCATTGTCTAGGTTCCCATCAAGCTTCCCTGTAATGAAAGGTAGAAACCAGAAGTTCCCAAAGAGATCCATTACCTGAGCTCAGAAAGGTCTAAAACTAAAGGCTTTGTAGAGACGCCAAGCCTGCCAGAGAGAGCTTAGTTGGGGCTCCCATGTTTCTCCATAGCATAGTGGTTAAGAACAGAGACTCAGGAGCCAGACTGCCCAAGTATGAACCCCAATTCTACTTACCAACTGGCAAAACCTGGGCAAGTTATTTATGCTCTCTGTGCCTCAGTTTCCTCAACTGCTGATACAAAGATTAAATAGGTTAATATTCATGAAGCATTTGGGACAGCTAATGGGTATAGCAACCATTATATAGTTTGTGTTAAATTATCAACTGAGTTCTTCACCCTGGGGTATATGGTGAGAAGGTGGGGATGAGACTGGAAGCTGAAGATTCTGCTTAAGAGTTCAAGTGAGGACTTCCTAGACCTGAAGTGGGGGACTTCAGACCTCATCCTGTTACCCCAAGTCCCCTCTGAACTCCAAACAAACAGATCCTGAATTTCCAGCCCTGATACAGCCTTGTTCTGAGGGGTAGAACTGGACACTCGACACATCCTAGCCTTGAGGTCTTTGGCTAAGTCTGAGACAGTGCCTCCAAGCCCCCCATGCTCATAGTCTATGCCTAAGGAAGGGCTTATGTCAAAGAGTTAAACTTATTCCCACTAAGGATGGAAGGCAATTTCCTCCCTGAAACCTTGGCTCTCTATGCTTCCTTCACTCCACCCTCATCAAATGTGCAGGATATGAAATTGCTGAGGCATCCACTGCTTTCTGCTTCCCTTTGAAATCTTAGTTCCCTTATTTTAAAAAATATTTTGCCTTGGTGATCATTTCTCAACACTCCCTCAGCCCAGGAGCCTGAGAAGTCCCTACCGGGCCCACTCTCCTCCTGCATCACCTCTCTTCACAGGAAGATGAAGGTCTCCATGGCTGCCATCTTCTGCCTCCTCCTCCTCATCACCACCATTGCCCTAGGGTCCAAGAGTAAATCCTCCTCACGTGAGTGCAATGCCTTGTCTTCTTTCCAACCTGGTCCCTATGGGGAAATAAACAGGAATAAGGTTACTGGAAATAGGGGGAGAAGGGGCTCAAGAAGGAGCTCTGGTGTTTTCTTAAACTGGTTTCACCCCAGGACCAGGCCCTCTTTCTGCCATGAACTGAGGCCAGCCTGTTTCTATATTTCATCAATTCAGCTCTCTTTGCTGTTAAGTAAAAAAGTGTTATCCCCAGAGAGACTGAGGAGCAGTGTTTGGAGCCCTTCAAAGCCATTTTGTCAATTGCATCCTGGGATGTGGGCCCAGCCTGCTTCCAAGGTCAGCCCTACACCAGCAGCTTTGCTTAGGTTTGGTCTGGGGGTGGGGAAGTGGGTCCCACCTAGGCCACCTTTTTTCAGCTTATTTCTTAGGACGAGCTAAGAAATGCCTTTACAAACAACCAAACTATTCCTTGCCCTTAAATTTTACCTCATTTCCTTTTCAGAAACTGAGGGGAAACATAGAAGGTTGTTGAAATAAAGCCAGTCTAAAGTTAGTGGGAATCTGGACAGTTTGATTTGCCTCTCTGAAGTCGTTCGTCAGCTCTGAGGAATGCAGTGGGAGTGGGTCTCAGGACCAGGGGATCCCTTATTCCATTCTTCAGAGAGCGAGGATGTAGCCTGGAATAGTGCTGGATAGCAGGACAAGATCTTTCCCTTTCCACTCAAGCATCCAGTCACCTTTGGTGACCCCTGAGACGATCATGATACATACTCACATTTCTGTCCAGGTTGATCACATAACATGCACATCTCCAATCACTCCACCCCGTAAGCACAGCATGTGCTTGTTTGTACAGGGCCCTTGGTCTGAAACACCCTTCCTGCTACGTCCACAATTCAAGCTTGGTGTGACTTTGCTGTCACCTCCTTATACCTCTTATGAGAGCCATGAAATTTCAAAATCAGAAAATAACTGAAATACCAGCTAATCCAGTGATTTTTTTTTTAAATTTAGACCATGAAACCTTTTCTTCAAGAAAAAGTTTACACAGAGGTTCAATATGTAAAGCAGAAAAGAGGCTGAACGGGGTCCTATACCCAAGCCTCCACTCTCAACTGCATCAGTACCTCCAAGATAGTCCCTGAAGCTCCCAGAGCCCCAGGAAGCCCCGTGTAAAACCACCAATCCATGCCAACAGCTTTATGGAGAGATGAGGAAACTGAGAGGGGAAAAAAGGGGTGATAGGCGCAAAGCCAGCAAAACCAAGGTGGGGTTAAAATCTGGGTGTCCTGACTCCCTGGCCATTGTCCTTAGGACTTGGCATGGATGTCCTTCCCTCTTTGTAAGATGGAGGTGGGGCTGGGTCTGTACTCCCAAATGACACATGTCCCAATCCCTACTGAGATTTCTTCCAAAATATTCCTCTTATTTGGAGCACCTCTACAAGTCTGCCGCACAGGGATGGTCATGCTCAGTGAGATCTGGGCTTTGCTGCTCGTCAGTCCCAAAGCTCAAAGACATCAGCATCAGCCAAAGTCATCAGCATCTTTCTAGAAGGAGACGAAGAATGAGAAACAGGGTGATTGCTGATGAAGGAGAGGAAAAGAGGAGCAGAGGAATAGTATGAAAAGGGAGATGAAAAGACTGAGTTGCTCCACAGCCCTATCTCTGAATTCTGCAGGGCTGTGTCCTCCTTCCCTCCCTCTTCCACTCCCTTGGGTCACGGAAGCACTCAGTGGTATCGCCTTAAACAAGGGGCCCAATCTCAGCTTCCCCACATGCTTTCTCCTCAGGAGGACCTTACCACCCCACGGAGTGCTGCTTCACCTACGTTACCCACACAGTCCTGCGTCAATGGATTATAGATTATTACGAGACCAGCAGCCAATGCTCCAAGCCTGGAGTTGTGTAGGTGGCACCCACACACCACATTGGGGAGAGGGAGCCAGCAGGGGCCTGGGACAAAAGGAGGCAGGGGGGATGTTCAATGGAGACTCCCCAGGGTGCCTTTTAGGTATACAACATGGGGAAAGAAAGCCCAGGGGTTTTCTGGCCTATCTGGGGACTGCTGGGAGCTGGGAGGAAGCTGGCGCTCTGTCTGGGGAGGCATCAAGGGAGGAGAAGAAAAGGCAGAAGGGTAGTTCCTGGATGGAGACAGTAAGACTCTGGGCCCTGAGGGGCTGAAAAGCATGTCTCAGAAAGGAGACTGGCCCTGGGCTTCCTCTAACAAAGGAAGGAGAAACAGCCTAGGTCAGATGAGGAATTTTTTAGGAAGGGTAGACAAGCTCTTGCTTCCTGGATGCTGGACCCTTGGTTATAGTCCTTCTCTCTCTCTTGCTCTACAGGTTCATCACCAAAAAGGGCCGTTCCATTTGTGCCAACCCCAGTGATGACTGGGTCCAGGACTACATCAAGGAGCTGGAGGAGATCTGAGTGACCCAGAAACAATGGAGAAGGGCACAGCTCAGAACCTTAAAGAGAAGAGGCCAAGGCCCCCCTTCCACTCCCAACTCTCAGCCCCAATTACTTCTTGGGAGCTGCCCTGCCTTGAATTAAAGACTAGTCATGCCTTCCTGCTCTCATTCATTTCAACTGCATTTACCCATTGGCAATGGACTGAGACACTGGTGAGCCTAGCCCAGGGTGGCATCCTCAGCATCAAGACTCTAAAGTCTGGCCAGGGTCTAGTGCAAAAAATGGGTCAGGCCTGTGATAAGGATTGTGGGAAGCTGAGCAGAAAGTGATAAAGATGCTCAGTATAAAGGCCACCTTTGCACAATGAATAACCACAATAATAACAGATATCATTTCTTCAGTGCCTTTTAAGTACATTATATTATGTAAGCTTTACAAGTGTAAAACTAAGAATTATCACCTGATTTTACAGGTAAATCTTCATAAAGGCCTCTCCATAGCAATCAAATTCATTCCATAGTCCTTTCTTCTGTGCTGCAAGGCCTTTGTTCACTGCCTATTCCATCCAACCCTTCCCCATCCACTTACATGTATCAGGTTGGACATATTCTATCCAACCCTTCCCCATCCACTTACATGTGTCAGGTTGTACTATATTGTTTTATTCATTTTTGTGTCCCCCACAAGGCCTAGTAGAAAACCTGGCCCATATCAGGTACTCAGGAAACGGATGGATGGATGGATGGATGGATGGATGGATGGATGGATGGACAGATGGATGGAATGAGACAGGAATGAAAAGGAGGTTTACGCTCCAGGAATAACACCCAGCTGCTCCCAGAGGCTCTCAAACCCATCTTCAGGGTTCAAGGACGAGCTCTATGTACTTGGAGTAAGAGTATGCCATTCTTCTCTCCTAATCTCCACAGACAAGGGCCAAGGGGGTGGGGGTGCATACTAAAAGTACAAACAAGTTTTCTCAGACCTTCTTGCCTCCATAAACAGAGGTCAAGGGGGTACCCCACATACATACTCCCCTTATCCTCATAAAAATCCACAGCTTCACTACCACTAACTGCCTTGAACTCACCAAGACTAATTGCATCATATGTTTTTCCATTTACGAACAGTTACACCAAGCCCATAAAGATCCCCATATTCCTTGTTCTGCCTGTTTCCTTCTACTCTCATCTCCTGCACTCTCCCCCATGCCTCTGAAGCTCTATATCTGTCATCTCTTCTCTGAATGCTGCCTTCAACCTGGAATGGGTTCCTGAAGCAGTCTTAAGAGAAGATGCTGAGGTGCAGGTCCAGCCTTAGCCAAAGCCAGAGGGTAGAAGCTGGAAGTTCTAGACTCAGATGCAAATGGTCAGGCTCACGGTGTTGGCGCGCCCTCTGCTGGCCATGATTGGCCATGGTGGCAGTTTGGACAAACCCATACTAAAGGCGCCCAAGAAGGATCAGCCAACTATACCAAAGCTGGTTTAGAGTCCAAGGTCCAAAGAGATAAATGAAAACATCAACAAATTAGCCAAATACTTCAGGGGGGCAAAAAACAAAAAACGAAAAAACGGAAACCCAAGGACCAGGCACACTGTCTTTTTGGAGTATTAGTAGCATAATTTGTGACATGAAAGAGTGAATTCAATCACGTGTCCTTAGACTGGGGATGGGGAGATATCATTTTCAGAGGCCACTAAACCCAACCTCTGCCTCAGTCTGTGTTTTCTCTAATCTTGCTCTATGTTCATCCTCCCACAGACAGATCACCTGGGGAAACGGACACTTCAACCCTCCCTTCTTCTTCCCCAACATATAGATAGTGGCAGGTAAGGTGGTAAAATTACAAAGATCTGGTTTTTAGTACTACCTACCTGTGACCTTGGACAATTTATTTGACCTCTCTAAGCCTCAAAGGCCTCATTTGTAAAATGGGAATAATAATCTCTACTTCACTACCTTGAGGATTAAGTAAAATAGGATATGCAAGGTGGCTAGCATACAGCACACATTCTCTTTCTCTGTTCTTTCCTTCCCATAAATTCAGATCTTACTAAATTCAGCTTTGCACCAGGCCCCGCCCTCCACGAGGGAGGCCTGTTGTTTCTCCTCTTACACCAGCTCCTAAGTGGTCAGAGTCCAGAGAGTTGAGAGGTCAGAGAGGGAAAGACCAGCAGCAAGGACATCTCCACTCAGCCTCCCCTGAAGCTGAACTACCCCTCTGAGAGAATGAAGGTCTCTGCAGCTGCCCTCTTTCTCCTCATCCTCATCCTCACCATGACTTCTGCTTTTCACATCCAAGCAAGTAAGTCCACCTGTCCCTGTAAGGCAGCAATGAAAAAGGGGGATAGGGCAGCTGACAGCCCTATCAGGTAGTGCTATCAGGTCTCCATCATTATCGCTGGGGGCCTCTCCCCCTCTGCATGCATAGCTGCTATTTTCGAACTCTCCCCTTTGTAGAATAGATATGAGCCGTGGTCCAGATCTTTCTGGGGTTGGGCGGTTCTAGGATGTTGGGTCAAAGTTATATCAGAAGCTCCAAGAATGTAGAGTAGGAATAAGCCTTTAAGAGAGGGAGCCAAGAATGTAACAGAAGAGACAATAATAAACATATGTGATGAAGAGGCAGGCAAGGCAAGTGGGTGAGAAAAGCCTGCTTCTTGGGAGAGCAACACAAAGGGTACTGGGAGGAAAGCTAAAGTGATGGCTGGGGCTAAGTCCGGGAGTAAGGAGTCTGAACCTAGACACCCCTTCCTGCAGTGTCTGGCACAGATTGCTGGAACTATCATGGCAGCCAAAAGGAATCCCAATGGGATGCCCAAGTGTACTGTTTGGAGTTCATGGCCCTCATCTCCATCCCCCAGCATAGGTCTAAATAAAGTCTGTGGAAAAGAGGAAAGGGGTTGAAAGCTTTCGGAGCTATAGGATCCCTGGGAGCTATGGAAAACAAGGTTTGTTTTGCCTATATCCTCCCCTGCCTCCATCAGCATTTATGAGGACCTGGTGACAGGGAACCAAGACACTCAGTCCTTCCACATACCTGCCTTCAGCTGCCCCAGTACTTCTTTTCTCTCTTATGTTACTTATCCTTGGCAAGATTGGGTATGTCTGGCCCAAATCTGCCTGTATAAATATTCAGGGGACAAGGGTTGTGCACACAACATAATCTGCCCACACACACTCTCAAGATGTCCCCAGTCTTTGTAAACAAGGACATGAATGTCACTGTGTGCAGAGGTGCATCTGGTGGTTGGGAGGGGGCAACAATGCCCTTTGGGAAGGTCAAGCAGGCCCATGCAATGGGTTGAGGCTTCAAGGAAGAGAAAATGGCCCACCCAAAGAATGGATCAGCCAAATTGTGCTCTCAAGATGTTCCAAGCTTTGCCACCAGCTGTGGTCAGTCCCTGCTAACAGATGGCTTTGCCATCAGTGGAGTGTAATGCAGTGGATGGGACATGGAGGTAGGCAGCCATGAGCTCGTTCTCTGACCCTTGGCTCAGCTTTCAATGTGTTTCCCTTAGAAATTCCTGAGTCGGTGAATCTTCCACACACCTGCTGCATGAAGTATCATGAGAAAATAATACCAAGGAAACTGGTGGTGGGACACAGAAAGGCCCTCAGCTGTTACCTGCCAGCAATCATGTAAGCACTTCCCTACAGATTATTTCTGTGAAAATGGAAGAGTAACCTGGGGCCAGAATGGGATGCACAGAACCAAGAAATCTCCATGCTAGAAGTAGGAGAGTAGTGGTTAAGGGCTTAGGCTTTGAATCTCACAGGACAAATCTGGGTTTATCTCTTGATTTTGCTGCTGATAGCTGTGTGGCCCAATAAATGGTGGTCATAATGAAACCCAAGCCTGAGAGTCTAGGCTGAGTGGAGACAGGGCTAAAAGAAGGGTTGATGAGGTCTAGAGGCCAGAGAGGGAGTTCCCTGAGGGGACTAAGAAGGGGAGGCCTAGTAAGCCCCATGTGAGCTAGAAGTGGGGGAGTATGGACTGAACCCCCACTTTATTCCATGGCTCATGACAGTCTAACTCTGCCTCCACAGCTTCATCACCAAAAAGAATCGAGAGATCTGCGCCAATCCCAATGAAAAATGGGTCCAAGATTACATCAATGATTCCAATCTGCCTTTGCTACCCGCCAGGAACATGGCCCGGGTTAAATCCATTAGATCATAGAAAGGCCAAGCTCAGCTCCTCAACTACTCATGACGATCAGGCCTCAGCGGAAAGTCAGGTTCAGGAAAGAAAGGTGTGAACCAATGAAAATGCAGACAGCCTTGTGGTCTGAATGACAGAGTCACATTCAGAGAAACAAGCCAATGATCCAAACAATAAAAGTATTTTGAATATTTTTCAGTCTCTGGAGGAAATGCTAAAGTTAAAGGAGGTAAGCAGACAGACATTCTTAATACATAGAAAAACATCTTTCACATCCATCTCCTTGCTCTGCTTTCAATTCCTCCTCTCATCTATGGCCATGCTACCCTGATCTTGGAAGCTAAGCAGGGTCAGGCCTGGTTAGTACTTGGATAGGAGACCACCTAGAAAGATCAGGCCCTGTAGGCATAAAAAATTTTAAAATAAGGGATTATAAACTGACAAGGTCTTTGCAATCTGTGAAGTCAACCAAGGGTTGCCTCGGAAAAAAATTATTCCTCCTCTCACACCAAGACACTAGGCATTCTAAACTAATTATATCTAGCTTCCAACCAACCAGACCATCTCTGGCCTCTCACTCATTAAGAGCCCCACAGAACTCTTGGCTTTTCCTGTCTATCCTTATCCTTTTCCTAGATCTTTTTCTTCTATTATTCTTTTCTTTTAAAACATAACTTTTTCTTAGGAGACCAGGGTGAGAATATTCATACGCTCATGATTTTTGTTCCTTTTGCAGAGGCTTTGCTAGATCTTCCTGAGATTTGGTCTTTCCTACAGGTGGCATGGGTACAGAGAATTCCGAAACAAAAAAAGAGGTGAGCATCTACCTCCTACACTAAGCTTTTCAGGGCAAGGAAAGGGCATTAGACTAGGTTGGAGGTAAAAATCTTGGTCTAAAACTCAACCATTCAATAAAGAAAATTTCCTTTATCGCCAACTTGATTCCTAACTTCCTGAGTCCTTTCTGCTTGAGTGGAATAAACTTAATCTCAGTTTTTTCAGAGGCTTCTCAACATTCACCTGAGAATTTTGTCAAGGTTGGTGGCTGGAGAGTTTACATGGTACCAAGTCCAGACATACATACTCAATCTCCTCTTCCCACTACTCCTCTACCTCCAGCTTAACAGCAGAAAGCTGACTAATGAAACTCAACATTGTCTCAAAATACTGTTGAGAAGGCAAAACAAAAGTCAGATAATTAAAGCTATATAATTAAGAGAAACAAATGAATTTGGAGAAGTGATCTTTCTGAAAACTGGCCACTCAATGACTTGGATTCCGGTAAACTGGACCATTACTGCCCCCAGTGATTTCCAGTGGTAGGTAATACAGGAGCCTGCCACACCTCCCCCAACTAAAGCTAATCTACCCTGATGGCCACTTGACCACACTTGGCCAATCAGACTCTCAGAGAGATGAAATTTGGACCAGAGAAGCACATACTGGTTGCTGTAATAGCATCATCCCAAAGGGAAGAAGTCTGTGAACTCTTGCACTGAAGTCCCTGGAGCTGTCCTGTTTCCTGTCCCCACTCAAGGCTTGGAGATTTAGCTAGTCTTTCAGTTCTATGAGATGCCCCAGCATTCTTCCCGTTAGTCTTTTTTTTTTTTTTTTTTTTTAATTCTTGAAGAGCCATGGTGGCAGTTAGCACCTCTGGAATAACTTTTTAAGTCAGTTCTGATTTGTGTATGATAAAATATATATACCATTTTTCAGTGTACAATTCAGCAGCATTAACTACATTCGCATTGTTGTGCAACCATCACCACTATCCATCTCCAGAAGTTTTTCATCATCCAAAACTGAAACTATACCCATTGAACAATAACATCCCATTCCTCCCTTCCCCAGCCCTTAATAACCATTATTCTACTTTCTGTCTCTATGAACTTGACTATTCTACGTTCCTAATATAAGTGGAATCATACAGTATTTGTCCTTTTGTGACTGCCTTATTTCACTTAACCCAATGTCTTTAAGGTTCATCCATGTTGTATCATGAGTCAGAATTTCCTTCCTTTTTAAGGCTGACTAACATTCCACTATGCACATTTTGCTTGTTCATTCATCCGTCCATGGATGTCTGGGTTTCCCCTTTTGTTTACATTAGCAAGAGTTAGCAGATCTTGGTTTGTTACTTGTGCCAAAAGCCCTTTAATTTGTACAATGACTCATCAAACACCATGTTGCCCAGGCAGGGCCTCAGGCAGGGCAAGCCCCAAGGCTCTGAACAATGGGCTCCTGTCCTTGTCCCTCCACATGGGGTGAGTGCTATGTGTTTTAGTTCCTTCTGGGCTCTGAGTACCTGTTCCTTGATCCAGGATTTTTTCTCCACCCTCCTTGCTATCAAAGTTGAGGGGTTACACCTGAATATGATCAAACCTGAATATGATCTCCCTCCAGAAGCTCACGGCTCAGGGAAGGCAGAAGCACTAACAAATACAATGCAGTCGGGCCCAGACTTTTGCTTGCGGAGGCCAGAGTTGACATGGAAAGGTGGCGGGACTTGGATTGACACAGGAGCCAGAACAAGTTTAGCATGGACACCCAAGGCAGCAGGAAGTTTCAAAGTACTTAGCCAACACCAGGGTCAAAATCTGGGAACCAGAGTTTAAAGAACTAAAGGACAGGATGGGGCTAAAAACAGAAAGCATAGGCCAGGGTCAGGATTCTGGCAAGCTGGAACAAAGCATCGTTATTTTTTCTTTCTTTTCTTTGTTTTTTCTTTCTTTCTTTTCTTTCTTTCTCTCTCTCTCTCTCTCTCTCTTTCTTTCTTTCCATCATAAGAGTTCAGGGTTGAGACTGCATTAGTCTGAAAAACTGGTTAAAAGTCTAAATTCAAAGTCGAATCCCCATTCCAACATTTAATATAAAGCTTGCCAGAAATTCCTAATGGTTTAGAACCAAAAGTACTTTCCTCAGGTACATTAAACTGTAAAGAGGGCTATTTCTAGTTCTTGGAAGGTAGACAGATGCCTGGCTTTAAACACATACAGAGAGAGAGAGAAAGAGAGACCTCCTCATTTTGACACATAGGGGTCTCCCAGCTCTGATCATCCTAAAGCTAAAACCTCACCCACATAACCCTACATCCAAACAGCTTACATAACTGTCAGCCTTGTGGAACATAGCTGATCAATTGGGAAAGGTAGAAAATAAGGCCTAGAGTAGTGGGCTTTTTTACTCCTTTGTCAGAGAAAGAGATAGCTTGGGCTGGATGAAGGCACACACAGCAACACAGAGGAACCAGTGGGTGGGACAGGAAGGGAAGAAAGTGAAGAAGCATCTCTGGGTAGTATAAAGAGCATTTTACCTGGCATCGAGGGGTCTGGCTACATGTCCCCTCTCTGTGCATCTGTCTAATACATCATGAGGATTTGGACCCGGTGACCAGATGTCCTGAGGCTAGCTTTGGAAGGCCTGTAAAAATTATTATTTGGCCTTTAGAATGGCCTTCTGAAATAGGCCAGATGAGCATGCATTTCCCCTGCAGAAAAGTACATGTGTGCATGTACATGTGTGTGAGCAACCATTGATAGTCATCAGCAGCCTGAACTAGTATTTCGGGGACACAGTTGATGCAATGGTTTAAAATCATTGGCTCCAAACTCAAACAGACAAATCTAGGTTCAGATCCCAACTCTGCCTCTTAACTGTGACAGTAAAACGTTATTCTCTTAGCAGCTAGAACAAGAATTCTTCTTGTGAGTAAAATGTCTTTTTTGAAGAAAATGTATCAGTAACCCCAATTAAGACAGAAAACCTTTCCCCCAGGACATGGTTACAGACTGGGGCCAAGACTTCAGGAGGAGGGGTGAAATTGCTCTGAGTGAACCAAGAGGAGGGACTATTCTGTCTTTGAGAGCCAGAGGAGGGTAGAAAGATGACTTGGTGGAGGGGCTGGAGTCCATGCAGTGAACAGTGGGACCTCCCTCCTCCCTGGATCCCTCAAAAATTCCATCAATTGTTTAGCTCCTGGAATACTTGATGTGAGTGGTTTGGGGGAAATTGATGAGGGAGATAACTCCCCAGCAAGGTTAAGACAACTGTGAGACAGGGCCAGCACCTCCAGAACAAGAAATTCAAGATTAAGTAATGTGAAGTTAAGTCCTTGGGGATTCACAGAAGTCTGGTGGAAGTTTTGAATTCCCCTAGACTGTTGACTAGGGAAGGGAAAAGACTCCCAAGCAGCTCTCAAGATCCAGGGAAATGACTGGATGGCTACTTTAGATAGAATGGTGAGGAAAGGCCTTACTGAGGAGGTAACATGTAACCTGAGAGCTAATGACTAGAGCAAATCAATCACGTGAGGACAAGGGAAGAAAACTTTCCAGGCTCAATCAGTGCAAAAGCCCTAGCAGGAACTAGCTTAGTATATGGGAGCAGTATAGCTGGAGCATGGAAGGTGAGAAGGAGAGCAGCATGAGAAAAGCAAAAACAGATCAGGAGTAAATATTTTGTAAGCCAGAATAAGAAATGTTCAATTTATTTCAAGAGAAGTAGAAAGTCATTGTGAACTTTTTTAAGCAGCCAAGTGAAAGCATCTGATTTACATATTTAA
Source organism: Pteropus vampyrus (assembly GCF_000151845.1). Lineage (NCBI taxonomy): Eukaryota > Metazoa > Chordata > Mammalia > Chiroptera > Pteropodidae > Pteropus > Pteropus vampyrus. Next base: position 902,242 of record NW_011889139.1, on the reverse strand, counting down.
AGAAACACTGGTTTTACAGCATAGGGAATATAATTAATAATACTATAAAAACTATGTATGCTGCCAGGTGGGGGGATCACTTCGTAAACTATATAAATGTCTAACCACTATGCTGTATACCTGAAACTAATATAAAATAATATTGTCAACTGTAATTTTAAATTTTATAAT
>NW_011889139.1:899837-901836 GCF_000151845.1 Pteropus vampyrus | reverse complement strand
TGGGGGTAGAGGAGAGTGAGCAGATTAGGGAACTGTTTGGGGGAGAAAACTGAGAAGACATACAGGCATACCTCAGAGATATTGCAGGTTTGGTTCCAGACCACAGCTATAAAGTGAATATCACAATAAAATGAGTCACATGAACTTTTTCGTTTCCCAAAGGAATACTAGAGAAATGACCAAATTCTTTACATAAACTTAGTCCAATTTTCTAGTCCTGACTCACGAACCATACATACTTGGGGAAAATTGAAAGCAGCTTAAACTGAGATCGCCATCTACTGCAGGTATGAAAGTTTGCAGTTTGAATCTAACGAAGTTACTTGCCTGCTAAAACAAAAACAACACTCTTCAGAGCAGCATAATTGAATCCGGGTTCTCCACAACATAATGTTTACAACGTCTAAGATACAATCCAAAACCATTCAACATATGAAAAGTCATGAAGTGTGACCCAGTCTCAAGAAAAGAAACAGTAGATGCCAGCTCTAAGACGAACCACATAATGGAATTATCAAAGACAAAGATTTTAAAGCAGCTTCTATATTTATTTAGTGAGGTAATGGAAAATATGTTCATAAAGACTATAAAGCTAGGAAATCTCAGCAGAGAAATAGAAAATATTTTTTAAAACAAATGAAAAGTTTAGAGGCAAAACTGCTCTTTAAAAATAGCATTAAAATATATATAAAATGTAAAAATTCATTGGATGAATTTAATATTAGAATGGAGATGACAGAGGAAAGAGGAGTGAAATCGAAGATATATGTTGATAGAAATTATACAATCTGAATGAGAAAAAGAAAAAAGATTAGAAAAGAATGAACAGACACCCAGGGACAATTTCAAAAGCCCTAACATATAGATACTTGGAATCCAGAAGAAACAGAGAATGGGGTGGGAAACTTTTTAAAGAAATAATGACATAAAACTTTCCAAATTTGGTAAAAGGCATACATTTATAGATTCAAGGTCACCAAACCCCATATAAAACAGATTCAAAGAAATCCACGCTTAGACATATCAAAGTCAAACTTCTGAAAACAACAGATAAAATCTTGAAAGCAGAAGAGAAACTGGAAAAAAATTTTGAATGACTGACAATTTTTTTTTTATCAGAAACTGTGGAGATCACAGTAAAATAAAATTATTAAAGTGCTGAAAGAGACAGTGACTGGGGAAGATGGTGGACTAGGTAAAAGCAGTGTTCGTCTTCTCCCAGGTTCACATTGAAATTACAACCAAATTATAAAATAATCAATGTGAAGAATCACCTGAAGTCCAACTGATCATAACATCTATGTCTGATAATATAAAGAAGCCACATCGAAGACGACCCAGCATAAGCAACAACCATCTGCGGATTGCTTTGTAGTTCTCACCTGGTAGCTCTGAGCAATCTAAAGCAATGGATGACCTTGGCCTGCAGGGGAGCCCTGCCCAAGGGGCCCCAAAACCAATGCACCTGGAGGCTGGCACCAGACCACAACAGAGCAACTCCTGACTAATCCCATTAGTGATACACACAAAAGGTGGTTGCAACAAGTACACAAGCCTGCTAGGGGTCAGCCCTCACACAGCAACTCTTACCCTGTGGATGCAGCCAATTCCCATAATTAGTCAGCCTGAGCGTTAATCCCATCCACTGATCTACTAACAACAATAAAGGCTTGGTGACAACAGAAGATCACACACAACCCACACAAAAATCACGTCCAGAGCCCCTGGCATAAGGGATCAAGGAGAGTGTGCCACTGGGCCACACAGGACACCTTCCACATTAGGCCGTCTGGCCAAGGCTGAGAGATAAAACAAATATTCCTGACACTTAGACACGAAAACAGAGAGGCTAATAAAATGAGAAAACAAAGAAACATTCCACGAATGAAACAACAGGAGAAAACTCCAGAAAATAAGCTAAATGAAATGGAGGCAAGCAACCTACCAATGACAGAGTTATAATGGCTATAACGATGCTCAATGAACTTATGGGGAAAAT
>NW_011889139.1:896486-899787 GCF_000151845.1 Pteropus vampyrus | reverse complement strand
TCGTCTTCTCCCAGGTTCACATTGAAATTACAACCAAATTATAAAATAATCAATGTGAAGAATCACCTGAAGTCCAACTGATCATAACATCTATGTCTGATAATATAAAGAAGCCACATCGAAGACGACCCAGCATAAGCAACAACCATCTGCGGATTGCTTTGTAGTTCTCACCTGGTAGCTCTGAGCAATCTAAAGCAATGGATGACCTTGGCCTGCAGGGGAGCCCTGCCCAAGGGGCCCCAAAACCAATGCACCTGGAGGCTGGCACCAGACCACAACAGAGCAACTCCTGACTAATCCCATTAGTGATACACACAAAAGGTGGTTGCAACAAGTACACAAGCCTGCTAGGGGTCAGCCCTCACACAGCAACTCTTACCCTGTGGATGCAGCCAATTCCCATAATTAGTCAGCCTGAGCGTTAATCCCATCCACTGATCTACTAACAACAATAAAGGCTTGGTGACAACAGAAGATCACACACAACCCACACAAAAATCACGTCCAGAGCCCCTGGCATAAGGGATCAAGGAGAGTGTGCCACTGGGCCACACAGGACACCTTCCACATTAGGCCATCTGGCCAAGGCTGAGAGATAAAACAAATATTCCTGACACTTAGACACGAAAACAGAGAGGCTAATAAAATGAGAAAACAAAGAAACATTCCACGAATGAAACAACAGGAGAAAACTCCAGAAAATAAGCTAAATGAAATGGAGGCAAGCAACCTACCAATGACAGAGTTATAATGGCTATAACGATGCTCAATGAACTTATGGGGAAAATGGATGAGCATAGTGAGAACCTCAACAGCATAAAAAAGGACATAGAAACCATAAAAAAGAACCAGACAGAAATGAAGAATACAATAATTAAAATGAAGAAGACACTAGAAGGATTCAACAGTAGATTGGACGAAGCAGAAGATCAAATCAGCGAATCGGAAGACAAGGTAGCAGAATACACCCAATCAGAACAACAAAAAGAAAAAAGAATTTTAAAAAATGAGGATAGTATAAGAGACCTCTGGGACAACATGAAGTGTAAAAATATGCGGTTCATAGGAGTTCCTGAAGAGGAAGAGAGAGAGCAAGGGATTGAGAATCTGTTTGAAGGAATAATGACAAAAACTCCCCTAACCTGGTGAAGGAATTAGACATACAAGTTCAGGAAGCACAGAGTACCAAACAAGAGGAATTCAAAAGACCTGCACCAAGACACATCATAATTAAAATGCCAAAGGTCAAAGACAAAGAGAGACTCTTAAAAGCAGCAAGAGAAAGGAAACTAGTTACTTACAAGGGTATCCCCATAAGAATGTCCACTGACTTTTTAATGAAAACTTTGCAGGCCAGAAGGGAATGGCAAGAAATATTCAAAGTTATGAAAAACAAGAATCTACAACCACGGATACTCTACCTAGCAAGGCTTTCAATTAAAATGGAAGGTGAGATAAAGAGTTTCCCAGACAGGAAAAAGCTTAAGGAATTCATCACCAACGACCCAGCATTACAAGAAATGTTAAAGGGTCTTCTGTAAAAAGAGAAGAGTAAAAAAGAAAATAAAAATAACAAATGTGAATAATAAAATAGCAATAACAATGTACCTATCAGTAATCACTTTCAATGTAAATGGATTAAATGCTCCAATCAAAAGGCATAGGGTTACTGAATGGATAAGAAAACAAGACCCATGCATATGCTGTCTACAAGAGACCCACTTCAGATCAAACGACACTCACAGACTGAGAGTAAAGGGATGGAAAAAAATATTTCACGCAAATGGAAATGAAAAAAAAGCCAGGGTAGCAATATTTACAGCAGATAAAATAGACGTTAAAACAAAAGCTATAATTAGAGACAAAAAAGGGCATTACATAATGATAAAGGGATCAATAAATCAAGAGGACATAATCCTAGTAAACATATACACACCCAACATAGGAGCACCTACATATATAAAGCAATTATTGACTGACATAAAAAGAGAGATCAATAGTAATACACTCATAGTAGGAGACTTTAACACCCCATTGACACCAATGGACAGACCTTCCAGGCAAAGAATCAACAAAGAAACAATGAGCCTAAAAGACACACTAGAACAGATGGATTTAATAGATATTTTCAGAGCATTTTACCCCAAAGCAGTAAAATATACATTCTTGTCAAGTGCACATGGAACATTTTCCAGAGTAGAACACATGTTAGGACACAAATCAAGTCTCAGTAAATTTAAGAAGATTGAAATCATATCAACAGTATTCTCTGATCGCAATGGTATAAAACTAGATATCAACTATAAGAAAAAAACTGGAAAATACACAAATACATGGAGGCTAAATAATATGCTGCTAAACAATAAATGGGTTATTAATGAGATCAAGGAAGAAATCAAAGATACCTAGAGGCAAATGAAAATGAAAATACAATGATTCAAAATTTATGGGACACAGCGAAAGCAGTCCTACGAGGGAAATTCATAGCAATACAGGCTTACCTCAAGAAACAAGAAAAAGTTCAAATAAACACTCTAATGTTGCAATTAAAAGAACTAGAAAAAGAACAGCAAACAAATCCCAAAGTGAATAGAAGGAAGGAAATAACAAAGATCAGAGCGGAAATAAATGAAATAGAGTCAAGAAAAACAATACAAAAGATTAATGAAACCAAGAGCTGGTTCTTTAAAAGGATAAACAAAATTGGCAGACTCTTAGCCAGGCTTATCAAGGGAAAAAGAGGGAGGACTCAAATAAATAAAATCAGAAATGAAAGAGGAGAAATAACCATAGACTCCACAGAAATACAATGAATTATAAGAAAATACTACAAGCAATTATATGCCAACATATTGGACAGTCTGGAAGAAATGGACACATACCTAGAAACATACAATCTCCCAAAACTGAATAAAGAAGAAACAGAAAATCTGAACCAACCTATTAACATCAATGAAATAGAATCAGTAATCAAAAACCTCCCAAAAAACAAAAGTCCTGGACCAGAAGGCTTCATAGGCAAACTTTACCAAACATTCAAAGAAGAATTATCACCTATTCTTCTCAAACTATTCAAAAAAATTCAAGAAGAGGGAAGGCTTCTTAAGTCCTTTTATGAGGCCACCATTACCTTGATTACAAAACCAGACAAAGACATTACAAAAAAAGAAAACTATAGACCAAAATCTCTTATGAATTGATGCAAAAATCCTCAACAAAATATTAGCAAACCAAATTCAGCAATACATTAAAAATATCATACAACACGATCAAGTTGGATTTATTCCTGGGATGCAAG
>NW_011889139.1:895012-895385 GCF_000151845.1 Pteropus vampyrus | reverse complement strand
TTGATGCAAAAATCCTCAACAAAATATTAGCAAACCAAATTCAGCAATATATGAAAAATATCATACACCATGATCAAGTTGGATTTATTCCTGGGATGCAAGTTTGGTACAATATCTACAAATCAAATAATATGATACACCACATTAACAAATTGAAAAATAAAAACCATATGATCATATCAATAGATGCAGAAAAAGCATTCGACAAAATCCAGCATCCATTTGTGATAAAAACTCTCAGTAAAGTGGGAACTGAGGGAACATACCTCAATATAATAAAAGGCCATATATGACAAACCTACAATGAACATCATACTCAATGGGGAAAGGCTAAAAGCATTTTCTTTAAGATCAGGAACAAGACAAGGATGTC
>NW_011889139.1:872609-893891 GCF_000151845.1 Pteropus vampyrus | reverse complement strand
AATCAATTAATATGATACACCACATTAACAAATTGAAAGATAAAAACCATATGATCATATCAATAGATGCAGAAAAAGCATTCGACAAAATCCAGCATCCATTTGTGATAAAAACTCTCAGTAAAGTGGGAACTGAGGGAACATACCTCAATATAATAAAAGGCCATATATGACAACCCTACAGTGAACATCATACTCAATGGGGAAAGGCTAAAAGCATTTTCTTTAAGATCAGGAACAAGACAAGGATGTCCACTTTCAATACTCCTCTTTGTATCAGAAGTCTTAGCCACAGCAATAAGACAAGAAAGAGAAATAAAAGGCATCCAAATTGGAAAGGAAGAAGTAACACTCATTATTTGCCGATGACATGATACTATATATAGAGAACCCTAAAGATTCCACCAAAAAACTATTAGAACTGATCAATGAATTCGGTGAAGTAGCAGGTTACAAAATAAATATTCAGAAGTCAGTGGCATTCTTATACACCAATGATGAACTTTCAGAAGAGAAATTAAGAAAACAATCTCATTTACAATTGTGGCGAAAAGTATAAAATACCTGGGAATCAAATTAACCAAGAAGGTAGAAAACCTGTTTACATAAAATTATAAGTCATTGAAAAAAGAAATTGAAAAAGATACAAATAAATGGAAGCATATACCGTGTTCATGGGTAAAAAGAATCAACATCGTTAAAATGGCCATACTACCCAAAGCAATCTATAGATTCAATGCAATCCCTATCAAAATACCAATGGAACTTTTCCGAGCTAGAACAAATAATCCTAAAATTTACATGGAGCCATAAAAAACCCCGAATAGCCACAGCAATCTTGAGAAAGAAGAACAAAGTTGGCGATATCAGACTATCTGATATCAAACTATACTACAAATCTACAGTAATCAAAACAGCATGGTACTGGCATAAAAACAGATACAATGATCAATGGAACAGAATAGAGAGCCCAGAAATAAATCCACGCCTATATGCTCACTTAATATATGACAAAGGAGGTAAGAATATACAATGGGGTAAAGACAGTCTCTTCAATAAATGGAGTTGGGAAAATTGGACAGATATATGCAAAAAAAAGAAGCCGGACAACCTTCTTACACCATATACAATAATAGACTCAAAATGGATTAAAGACTTAAATGTAAGACCCAAAACCATAAAACTAGAAGAAAACATAGGCAGTAAACTCTCTGATATTACTAACAGAAATTTCTTTTCAGATATATCTCCTCAGGAAAGGGAAACAAAAGAAGAAATAAACAAATGAGATTACATCAAACTAAAATGTTTTTGTACAGCAAAGGAAACGATCAACAAAACAAAAAGACAACCGACTGTTTGGGAGAAGCTATTCACTAACGATACGTCTGATAAGGGATTAATATCCAAAATATATAAAGAACTTATACAACTCAACAACAAAAACAAACAAACAATCCAATTAAATGAGCAGAAGACCTGAACAGATACTTCTCCAAAGAGGAAATACAGATGACTAATAGATATATGAAAAGATGCTCAAGGTCTCTAACCATCAGAGAAATGCAAATTAAAACCACAATGAGATATCACCTCACACCTGTCAGAATGGCTATCATCAAGAAATCAAAAAACAAGTGTTGGCGAGGATGCGGAGAAAAGGGAACCCTTGTACATTGTTGGTGGGATTGCAAATTGGTATAGCTGCTATGGAAAACAGTATGGAGGTTTCTCAAAAATTAAAAATGGATATACCTTTTGACCCAGGAATTTCACTTCTGGGTATTTATCCAAAGAAAATCAAAATAATAATTCGTAGAGATCTATGCACCCCAATATTCATGGCAGCAGAATTTATAATAGCCAAGATATGGAAGCAACCTAAATGCTCATCGACAGACAATTAGATAAAGAAATTATGGTTCATGTATACAATGGAATATTACTCAGCCATGGAAAAAAAATGACATGGATAGACCTAAAGTTTCTTACGCTTAGTAAAATAAGTCAGATAGAGAAAGATAAATACCATATGATTTCACTTATATGCAGAATCTAAGGAATAAAAAGAACAAACTAATCAAAAACAGACTCACAAATATAGTGGACAATTTGGTGACAGACAGAGGGGAGGGGGGTTGGGGGGCTGGAAGAATGGGGTGAAGGATTAAAGAAGTACAAATTAGTAGTTGATAGTTGGTCACGGGGATGGGGGAGCACAGCATAGGGAATGCAGTTAGCATTAATATGATGGCTAGGTGATGGGTCAGAGGAGGGAGGGAGCAAATAGGGGGATTGTTTTAGGAACTATATAGATGTCTAACCAATGTGCTGTATACTTGAAACTAATTTAAATAAATAATTTTTTTTTAAAGTGCTGAAAGAAAACTTGTCACCACAAGTGAAATAGATATGCCTGATCAATCAGAGTCTTCTATGCTGGAATTAGAGGTATAGGAATGGGACTTGCTCTCAGAGAGATGAAATTTGAATCAGAGAAACACTGGAAATCAGGAAAGGCTTGGTAGGAAGGTTCTGATTTGGGGTCTCTTATGTGGTTCCAATCAAATCCATTCATTCATTCTCTCTCTCTCTCTCTCTCTCTCTCTCTCTCTCTCTCTCTCTCTCTCTCTCTCTCCACATGGCAGCCTCAAAGTAGCTATACTTCGAAGGCTCCCAGAGAAAGTACCTAAAAAAAAAGAATAGCAAGAAGCTGCATAACCTTTTCTAATCTAGCCTCTATTCACTCCGCATCTATCTGTCAGGTCCAAGGACAGAGGATATACTCTCCACCTCTTAATGGGAGAAACATCGAAGAACTTGAGACATGTTTTTAAGCTACCACATCTGTAGAATAGGAATAATAATAATATCTTTCTCAGGAGAGTTGGTGTGAGGCTTAAATAAGATAAAGTATACCTGGCACATAGCATATTATCATAACTCCAGTTCTATGTGACCTCAGGCAATTTAATTAACCTCACTTGCCCCAATGTCCTCGCCTACAAAATGGAACTAATAATTGTACCCCTACCATACAGCTGTTGTGGGAATTAAATGAGACGATTCAGTTAAAGCATTTAGCATACTGCCTACCACATAGTAAATTAAAGCTCGATAAATTTTGATTATTGTTCTTACTAACCATTATCTGAGTTAATGTTATTATTATCATCAAGAACATTAAATGACTTCACCAAAAAGAAGGAAGAGTGGAGAAATGATGAGAATTATAGACAAGTAGAGAGCTAATGGTTCTCAGTCAATTCTCAGGCAGGTAGGTATGAGGAAGGTCACACCCCACCGTATCCTACCTTTCCCCTGCCCTTCAAGGTGAGACAGGCACTGGAACCAGGCCTTGCCTCAGGGGCCAAAGGTAGAGTGCTGTTGGGCCGCCAAAGGATACTATCCAAAGATTAACAAGGTTGAGTCTTTAGTCAGGCAAATATTGAGCCCCAGGGTCAAGCTGAGCACAACCCCACAGAATTTCTGGGCAGGAGATACCCAAGGCCAGACAGGCCAGCAATACCAGGCACATATTCCTGAGAAACACTCAAAGTCTGTGGTCCAAGTTCCTGGAAAGCAGTGTCAAGAACAAGGCCAGTTCTTGGTCTTTAAGGAAATATTGGGAACTACTCAGAAACAAGGATTTTATAACTGAAATGAGACAAGAAGCTCGATCCTGCAAAATGGTATATACCCTTGGTGGATGGATGGGGAAACAGTCCTGGGACTTAGTCCTCCCAGAACACTAGAGAATGAGTAACAGGAACTCAAAACCAAGGTCAAAGTAGGAGCCATGTCCTTTTAACTAGAACCCATGACAAGAAACAGGAGAATATGGGGAATAGTAATCATTGCTATTTACTGAGCATCTTTTATGTGCCAAGTGTGATACCAGGTACCTGAGAGTGAGTTGTGTGACTTGGGGCCCAGGGACCAGCGATAGGGCATTGCATCCAGGTCCAACTTTAAAAAGGCCTCTCAGCCCCTAGGTATACTAAAGTCAGTCTTGATTTGCTCACTATGGAGCAACTGAGCCTGCAGGTGGAAATCAGCAAGTCTAGCTGAGCAGGGGCAGGGTACGGTGACTCTCATTGTCTCTCATACCATACCTCCTACTTGGCTATAACTTTGAATCTCCACATGGGCTATGTCTATAATAAAAACATACAACAAAATCTTTCATGGTGTCATCTCCAAATTACATTTGCAGATCATTCGGGTGTTGAGGAATGTAATAACCTTCAGCATCAAGATGAGTATAATTTAAACTCCAGTTGAATCAATAGCACATTGTCTGTTATCTGACAAATAGATCTTCGATTTGGATACAAGTGCTGAAACTCTGCCATTTCCCCTATCTGAAGCTGCTGCAGTTTTAACACATAATAATAAATTAAAATGCAACCAGCTCCTGCTTCCCAGTGAATTTCATTAAATTACAGTAAGTCCTCCCACAGAATTCCCATTGATCCGGTTTCTGGGCTAGGGCAGACCTCATCTGAAGGTGATATAGTAAGATGAAAACACCAACTATCCTAGCAGCTGGCACTAGCGTTGTTCTTAAAAAGAAATTGCTTTTATTTAGGAAAATACTTTGAAAAGTCAATTAAAGAGTAAATGGAAAATGAGAATTTTAGAATATAGGTTGGAAAAGAGAAAAGAAAGAAAAGGAAAGGCTAATCTATTCTGCATACAAAGCGGACAGGAAGTTGAGAGCAAAGAAAGCAGAGAAAAGAGGAGAGATGGCTGGCGAACAAATGAATAGGTCAAGCAACATGGAAAGAGACTGATCAGCAGAAAAAAATTCCAAGTGACAGGGAGGCCAGAGGATGTCTAAGACTAGGAATGTCTAATATTTTATTCCAAGTTGTTTGCATTGCTGCTGTATAAACCACCCAACATCTCCTCAAATTTTTCAGGGAAGACTGATATGTCCCTACACCTTTACTGGTGGTGTAATGAGAAATAGAGAGTCAGGGTAGTAGAGGGAAGTGTGGCCTACCCCACACTCGCCCCTCACAGTGAACGTGGACAGTTCTGTGTCTGACCATAACGTGGTCCTGATGGCATTGTCTGTCTCCAGGGCTCCTCCCACACCTAACTATAGAGATTGGTGCAAGAGGTAGATACACAACCCAACAAGTCACCACCAAGGGCCAGACCAAGTACTTCCCTAAGATTGGTAATGAACACTTAAAGAAGCTTGCTCTTTACTGGGGTCTGGGGTTGGCTGAGATAGAATGATGAAAGATGCAAACAACCGATAGCTTTGTCCCTTTCTCCCACCTCCAAAAAAAAGAAACCCATTTTTAGGAGGAGAAAATTGGCCAACATACACAAGGAGCAGAAATGAAAAGTGGAATACAAGAAACCCCTGATGACATTGTTTGAACTTCTAGGTCAAACCAGACCCGAAGCCTGGAACTTCTTACACTTTTCAGTTACATGAGTTTTTAAGTTTCCTTTTTGAATAAGCTCATTTAAATTAAATTTCTGCCACTTCCATCCAAAAATTAATAAGGCCATCTACTGAGGCCTAGGTGGAGGTAGCAGGATCCTCATGAAAGACAAGGAGGCCAAAAATCACAGGCCTGACCCGCAGCAAAGTGAATGGTGGCCCTTTGCATTGCCAAAGGGACAGAGATGCAGAGGCACTTGGAGCTGACACAAGAGCAAATATGGAACAAACCACTTTTTCCACTGTGGCTTCTATGTGGCTCTGATCTAACCACAGACTCCCTTAACCCAATCCTGAAACTGAATAACAGTTGGACCTCAGCTGCCTCCCTCCTGGGCTTGGAGAGCAGCCTGCGGCTGCTGGCTGCAGGGCTGGCGGGGTGCCCACCCGCTTTCTTTCTTGCCTTACTGCAAGACAGAGTCCCTGCCAGTGAAGGTGGGTGGGGTGGGGAATTTTCCTCTCTTGCTAAATTCCAGAATCCTGCAAGCATTGGTGGGCAAATCACTCAGCTTCTCACATGGGGATCGGGGGTGGGAGGACACTACCCTGAGACGGCTCTATACAGTTTTCCAGAGGTCCCCAGCAGGGCTGCCCCATTACAACAGTGATCTACTCGCTGAAGAACCCTGCAGCGGCTTCCTTCCCTTTTATGTTTCATTTCTCTTTCCCCCTACTGGAACATCTAGGGATCATCTCCCAATCAACTCCTTGCACTCACACCTTTATCTCATGGTCTGCTCCTTGGGGATCCTAATCTAAGACAGGTATGAGAGAAAGAAAAGTCAAAAATGACTCCTAGGCTGTTGGCCCGACCAGCTGAGCTTCATCATTCTAGCTTAAGCAGCTACATGTACTGAGTCTTTGCCACATGCCAAGCATTCTGCTGGGCCTGTGACAGAGTATGCCACTTAATTATTCCAGCCACAGTATGTAGTATGTAATATCATCCTCATATAACCCATAGGAAACAGGCTGAAAAAAGTCAAGCCCTTTATTTGCACAGGTTCAGACAGCTAGTAAGTGGTGGAGCTGGTTTTCAAGGAGCAGGAGGTAAGGGAGGTATAAAGTCCACATTGCTTTGGCTTGGCTACTCAATTCCTATGACCAGCCCCTCACTCTCAACTGGAAAGTTCCCATTTCCTCCCAAAAGAGATTCTTAATAGTACTACCCTTCACCTTTTCACTGATGGGAAAGTGAAGATAAGAGAGAGATTTTTCAAAGAGGGATGCAGGGTGGGGGGGGGAGTAGATTGAGAGAATAGAGAGAGCAGGAAGGGAGGAGGAGAGAGAGGGAGGGAGGGAGGGAGGGGGAGAGAGGGAAACCAAAAGTAAAAAGGGTGGGAAAGAATAATCAAAATAATAACAGCTATTTTGTACTGCGTGTTTACAGTGCTCCAGGCACTGTTAAATTCTATATTATCTCACTTAATATTCCCAACAAACCTTGAGGGAAGTATTGTCTAACATTATCCTCCATTTAACAGAAGTTGGGGGGAAAGGACATATTCAACAGAACAATGAAGAAAAAATCCAGCCAACCTGATACCCTGTCAGCCTGGGTCCAGCCACACCTCACTGTATATCAGCCTCAGCCTTTTTTTCCTTTCCCTTTCTTTTCTTTTTTTATTTTTTAACAAACAGTTCCACTGTCCTACTTTCTGAGCATCTCCAGCCTGGTCCCTGGGTGGGCGGGGGATGGGGAAGGCAGGGATTAAGCCTCATTAAGAGAGTCAAAGCAATCAAAGGACAGCTGCATGACATAATGGGAGGGTCCCCAGCTGTCAGGATTCCCTCTTGTTTTCAGAAGCACTAACAAAGCTTTGAAGGAAGCTGGTGGTCTGAGTGTCTGCAGTGCTGAGGCTAGAAAGCAGCCTTTGTGTCTGCAATGTAAGAGGGTGGTTTTGTGGCTGGAGAATTGTGTGTAGATGTAACGGTGGGGTTGGTTCTTCAGCATTAATCATGTGGCATTGTCAAAAATGTACATGTTACAACTTAGATATACCAAAAAAAAAAAAAGGTTGTTCTCTTTATTTTCAGTAACTGGTCTCACACTGGAATATTCATTCTGCCATTAGAAACACTGGGAAACCATCTCCTCTGGAATAAAGCAGTAGCACTTCAGGTAAATATTCACAGCCAGTGTGAAGTTCAGATTCTCTGTCAGGGCTGTTTCTTACCTCCCAAGATGGCTTCAGGATGGAGGGGGCACTTAAGCAGCCTTGCGGTCCTGGTTGGGGATGAAGGACATGTTTCTCATCCCACTGGCTCCGACTGATATCGTGTTGAGGTGTGGCTCACCTCACCTTGCTCCTGAACCCTCCTGACTGCCACAGTGCCACAGCTGGGAGAATTCATGGTGTGCTCTCTGGGTGGGGTCAGGGACCATGGTCCCTTACTCGCTGCCTCCACCCCACCCAGTTCTCACGGACCTGAGTCTCAGCATGCCCTGCATCCTTTTTAAGCAACCCACTTGGCAGCCTCTGCGATGGGGTCATCTGGAGTCTCACCAGAATATCCAAAAACTCTTTCTATCCCCTATCTCAGGTACTGCAAGCAGTCAAGAGTTTCACCCCATTCGCATCCCCAAGGAGAAATGAAGGCTCGTATTATCCCGGCACCTCTTCATCCAACTCCCAGCTTCCATGGAATTCTCTATCTTCTCACATGCTGTTTCACCCCACATGGATCAAGGCCCTCATTCCTTCATTCTCCCCAAAAAACACTGATATAAGCTATGGGACGTCAATAAATGTTTACTGAAAATTTGGGCGTAAGATAGGTTCTGAATGTAGTGCAGAATAATTCAGGCAAGAGCTTGAAAATGGATATTAGCCATAAAAATCCCTATCTTAAAAGCCCACTGACTATTTCCTGCTAGAAGAAATTAATCTCTCCATAGCCTGATTTTCTTCCCAAGACCTGGTACCCCTAACATCTCTCTTCATCTCCCTCACAACCTCATACCAACTCTCACACTGACCAGGAACAACTCCCAATCCTATTTCTTACACAGAACAATTTAGCCCTGTCTAGGCACTATAGGGTGGGATGAGGTAGGGGGTCTCCCTTTTATAATCAAACATGCCCATTAGGCATTTTTTCCATAATCCCTGGAATAATTCCTTCCCTAAGATTTTTGCCCTGTTTTAGAGCAACCAGCTCAACTTTAGCCAGCTCCACTGAGACAAAATGCCTCATACATTTCTTTGAATCCTCACAGTGAACAGTAGGTAGTAGTAGTATCGCCGTATGACAAACAAGGAAACCAGGGCTCAGCAAAATTAAATAATGTAGCAAATGAGCAAATCAACAGCCAGGCAAAAACTCAAACCCGGGTCTGCCTTACTCTAAACACCAGTGCTTTCCACCACTGCCCATCCTGGGAGAAGGAGCTCTGTTTCTGCAGCTGGGAGGTGCCCTTGTTTTTAGAACAATTCCCGTGTGGTAGAAAAGGCCAGTGTGCTACAGGATCATCTGTGGAGCCAGGATGTAATAACCCCTGAAGATGCGGGAGGCTGCTGCCAACATCCCTGCTGGTCCAACATCCCAATCTCACAGAGCAGCCTTCAGAACTCCTGCTCCTTCCCAAGTCAGCCTCTCCCCCGAGGGCCCCACAAACACCAGAGCCAAGTCCTGTTCTGCAAAAAGTCACTTTGGGGTAGGTAGACCACACTATCTTCAGATCTCACAGCTACAGAGAAGCAAGTGCAATCTTGAAGCTCTCTCTGACCATCTAATCAACATGTACCCCTAGAGGGCAGACACTGTGCCTTTTTCACCTCTGCTGGGCAAGGGTCCAAGCCATGCTGGGGGATATGGAGAGATCATCAGTGTTTACTGAACTGGATCCAGTTCCAGCCACTACTGTTTCTTCCCTCCTTCATGATAAAAGGCCCCAGCAAGCTGAACTGACTTCAGTGACACTGTGCACAACTGAAACCATTTCCTGAGCACCTACTATGTGCCAGGCATTGTATACAGACCTCATCTCACTTTCTCAGTCACTTGAGTTCAGTAGTAGTCAGTCCATTTTAGAGATTAGGAAACTGTCTAGCAAGATCATGGCAGTTTCTTGAACTTTCACAGCTTAAGCAACAGAAGCAGGAATTTAAACCAAAGCTTGTACAACTCCAAAGTCTGTGCTGATTCCACTATGCAACATCCTCTGTCAGAGGAGATAATGATCTACTCCTCCTTCCTAAGGGATAAATGTTATTCTTCTTTGGCAGAAAAACATGTAAAGCCATGTGTTTGCTGTCAAAGTGTGGTTAAAAGCCTACTTCCCTGATGGTGATAGGGGACATCACTTGTAAAATTCTTAATCTTTTAGCAGAAAATGATATGGGACATCTCTTGCAGAGTTCTTAATCTTTTTAGTAAACCTAGTTAAGTTTTCTTCCCTCCTTTCTTTGGGAAAAAGGCCCTCTCCTTCAAATTCAGATAATTATTCTGAAACTGGTGACTCAGGTCTTCTGGCTTTTGATAAGGATCGTTGGTCCATCATATGCAGAAACGGCTTTAGGCCAGGCAAGGCCCTTAGAGTCCAAGAAGGGTGGGGACCATTAGCCCAAAGTTTTTTTTCTCTTTAAGAAATATATTAACCAAGCCCGTTTTCCTTTACTTGCTTAATAGGCAAATCAATAATAAAAATTAATAGATATATGAGTTAAATAACAAGTTTATATCTTCTTTTCCTTGTTCAGCAGGAAACCCAAGAACCCACCCTGACTGAGGCAGAAAGGGAAAGAGCTCCATGAAACCCCTGTAGGCAGGGACTACGGCCATTCTCAGCAGGAAGCAGATACAGAAGAAGAGACCTCCCGTCCCTCACCACCCATATTAATAATAAGGGAGTTCATCGCTCTTAGAAAAGAGTTAGGCAGGAAAGTTAAGGGGTTTAGGGTCTGCCTGCAAAGACACTAAGGTTATCCTATCCTAGAAGGGGTCCACCCTAATCCACCTACAACTGAGCAAGCCAGAAGGCATATTTAGGCTAAAAGTAACTTCCACAAAGAAACCAGGAGGCAGAGAATTAGGTAACAGTTTAAACCAGTCACTCACACCTGCCCGCAATGAAGACCCCAATGACCTTCAACTCACCTGAGCCTCATTATACCATCATTATAATATGATGCATATGCCCAGAAGTTTATTAATATCATTATAACTGACTGAATTCTGGGAACGAACATGTGCAGAAAGCAAATGATGAATCACTGAGTCCTGTCAATCTTAGTGTCAATCAAGGAATCCCACCCCTCTAAGAAAAGTAACTGCCCATAGCAAATAGGGATAAAAACCCCAAAGGATTTGTTACCAGGTCTTTTGAGCCACGTTTCTCTTGCTCAGGCCCCCTTCCAAGCATAGATAAGTCAACTTTTTTTTTTTCACACACATGTAGCATACTACATAAGCCATTCTGTCCCTTGCCCCTCATTTCCTTTATCTTAGAGATCATTCCATATCTGCAGGTAGGGAGCTGCCTCAGTCTTTCCAGCAGCTACCTGATATTCCATTACATGGAATTGCTGGAATTCTTTAATCAATCCTTTACTGATGGACAATTAAGCTGTCTCCAATCTTCATTATTACAAATTGTGAATATCTTGTATATGTCATGTTCATGTGTGAATAGCATGTATAAGTCCCTAGAAAGATTTCTAATGCTTATTAAATACAATATGTGCTTTTTAAATTTTTAACATTTTGCCAAACTGCCCGCCATAGAGGTTGCAGCAATGCGTAGCCCACGAACAATGAAAAGTAGCAATGGAGTACTTCTCATATGAAGAAAAGACCGTTAGCTGAAAAAGACCAGCTAAGGGGCAAACAGGCAAGCCTATGCCTGGATCAGACATTCAATCCTAGGACAAGTGACAAAGATGAGCCAGCACCACCAACAGGCGACATCCTGCATGCACAAACCCACTTCACAGATGAGAAAACAGGCTCAGAGAATTGACAGGCCTCACCCAGGGTTATGTCCTGGAACCCTGTAAGTCCAAGGCAAATTCCTCTGGACAAAATATGTTTCACCCTCTGATCTCAGCTGTGGTCTCTTGTGCTGACCTGGACACAACTTGGGAAACCCAGCTCTTTCCTACTGTGAACTGAAAATAGCTGGGCTACCCACGTGGTTTAGGGCTTCCCCTCATCATTTCATTCTCACCCACAGGAAACCAGGACCTGCTCCCACACATACATGCCCACCCAGCTACTATTTCTAGGCTATTTGGGGCCCACAGAGCCTTGACCACCCACTTCCTGGAGGTGGGTAGCAGTGATCATCCTGGACATTCATCCCCCAGCCTAAGGAAATGAAAAGCTCAACAGATCCTCTCCATGGTTACCACTGGGTGGTGAGTAGTGAGGGTGTGAAAGAAGTAAGACCACTAGTCTTATCATCAACTGCTCTGGAAATAGAAGCAAACATGGCTTAAACAGTTCTCTTTCTTTGTACTTGGAAAGTGCCGTCACATCCACTAACTCATTTTACCTCCTCCACAGCAGTTCTCTGACTTAAGTAAGGCAGGGATTCTCATATTCATTCTTCTCATTTTACGGATAAGAAGAAGGAGATATGACTTGCCCACTTCTAGAGAAGAACAGAGACTATAGGCAACCCAAGGTTTCTGGTGCCTAATGCTGGCCATATTCTGTTCTGTACCCATGATTAGCAATCTCCTGGCAATGTGAGATGTCCACAAAAAACATCCCCTATCTGCCCACATCTAGAATGAGTCACCATGTCCCTAGCAATGTTGTTTGGGACCCTCTGATACATGAATATACATGAATTCCTTTCCCTGGGTCCTCATCTTTGCTTCAGTTCCGTAGGATATGTCCTTTGTGAGGAGATTCTTGGGATGTTTCTGATGGATGGCTGGCATGGCCTATGGAACATAACAGGTTCTTAATAAAGGCATGTTGCCTAGCTGGCTGAGAGGATGGATAGATGGATAAATGGGCGGGTGGGTGGATGGATGGATGGATGGATGGATAGGTGGAATACTGGTTTAATTTATTTTTTTGCTTGTTTGTTTTTATATTTTTCTATGCAGCATCCATTCCCCCTTCAAATATCACTCTGATAACCTTTTGTGGAATCGTTTCTCCCCCAGGGTATATAATTAAGTAGTACCTGCTTCCCTGGTTTCTCACCAGCCCTTTTTCCAAGTCAGATTCTCCAGTACTCTATCTATTCTATGAGCTACTCAACATTACCCCCAGTACACTACCTTCCTGCTTAAGTTAGCCACAGTTGTTTTCTGTACTTATAGAAAAAGAATTTTAAATGACACAGATGTAAAGATGAATGAGTAGATCAATGAATAGATGAGCAGAGGAATGGAAGGAGTGGAGGAGTGAAAGGGTAGAGCGGCGGGGTTTGGGGTGGCAAATGCATGGACTTCATGAGCTAAGTGGTCAGGTGAATCCCAGGCCTTGGAAAGATGGGAAGGAAAGAAGGAATGATAATGATAACCCCTCAGCCTTATCTGTAGGAGGGGTGATGTGAATCGATTTGGGCAGCAACAGGACACCTATGCCCAAAATCTCCTTCAATACACTAGAAATCCTTTAGTTTTGTATCTCTTAACAGAGAAAGGCCTTGGAAATAATACTGTCAAAATTTCATTCCTAGATGAGGAAACTGAGGTTCACCATGGGCAAGAGGTTTGCCAAAATCGGACAACTAGGTTTGGAGCTGAACTGGGACTAGAATTCAGGTCTCCTAATTCCCAGTCCCTTGTTCTTTTCACTGCTCAGTGCTGCTTCTGTAAGGAATGATGAAATTACAGATTTTCCAAATCCCATTTTGAGGAAATTCCCCAAGGGGACTTCTTCACCTAGCGTGAAGGCCCTCAAAAATGCAAATGCCTCAGGAGGTTCTAAGGTCCCTATTGTAGTAGCCTGAATGTTCTGCAGGCCGAAGCGCTGAGGGAGGCAAGTGGAAGAGGTAGGAGAGGCAGCATAGAGAAGCAAGAAACTGGAGACCCTATCCCAGAGAATGGATACAATGGGCAAGAAGCCAAGGGGCTTCCCAGGACTAGCTCAACAAAGGGACAGAATCCAGACCACAACCACAAGAATCCTTTAAGATTCTAAAACTTGTGTCACTTCCTTCATAAGCCTGTCTGTGAAACTCTGAAAAGGGTCTATGTGCTGGCCTGCAGGGACAGCCAGAGGGGAGAAGGAGGGACCCTGTCTCACTCCATGGCCAAGTTTAGAGAAAGAGAAATCCAGTGAAGGACAGAGCTTCCGCAGAGACCAGTGCAGAAATCCAGTGAAGGACAGAGCACGGGGGCTGAGTATCCGAAGTCCGAGTGCTGCACAGAAGGCAGGAAGGCTCAGGACAGGCCTGAGTCATCACTATTTCCTGTGTATTTTCTTCCTAACAAGAAATAATGCCTAGAGTGTCTAGCACAGTGCCTAACAGCTAATGGAAAATCATTGTCAACTCCCCCCACCTCCCCTCATGTCTCCTAACACGGAGCTGAGATGAACACCTCTACTGGGAGAGCAAAGACATAAAGGGAAGAAATGCTGAGATGATGTATTATAGAATTGTACACTTCAAATTTATATAATGTTATTAGCCAATGTCACCCCAAAAAAATTTAATTAAAAAAAAAAAAAAACCTGGAAAAAATGCTAGAGCCTAGACATTTGGGGAAAAGAAGGGAAGGAATTGTTTTCCCAGCATCTCTTTTATGCAGGAATGGTGCTGGGCAGTTTACTGATTGCCTTGATTAGTTCTCTGAGGTATCCTAAGAGCTAGGTGTCCTTTGCCCCATTTCCAGTAAGGAAACCAAGGTATAAAATATTTAATAACTTGTCCAAAGACATACAAAGATTTAGCGGTCTGTCTGATTTCAACTCTAAGTTTTTCCCTCTTCACCAGGCTTTCTCCTGGGGGCAGGGGACAGCAGAAGGGAGGTGGGTTGTTGGGCTCTGAGAATATGCACAAAGAAAGGGGAAACTTCTGACAAGCATGCAGAGGAAAGCGAAAACAAAAAACAGACTCCAAAGTGTCAGGAGGAAGGAACAGGAACTGAAATTATCTATCACCCAGTGATTTTGAAAGAACTGATGCTTGCCCCTGGGCCTTGCTCTCAGAGCTGCCCCACCCTCCAAGGCACTTTGTGGTGGGCTCCTCCAGTAAAGCAAGGTGAATCAGCACATCAACAAATATGCCACAAGTGGTCTCCAGCTGCAGAAAACAAGCAGATATATACAGCCACTGTCCCATGTGGTGAAGGTGAGAAGGTTGGGGGAGGCTAGGCTGCAAACCTCCAGCCTGAATGTGGTTGGAACAATGAGAACAGTTGTCATAGTTAATACCCCTGACTTAGTGAAATGTACAAGGTAATGGGTGGGGAGGGGAGGTGCAAGATAGAATGACATGGAAAGAACCATCCAGAGCTGGACCAAAAAGCAAGGACAGGGTGTGGCAGAGAGAGTCCTGGATAGAAGTTCAAATCTTGCCCCAACGTGGGCAAGTCCCCAGAGCCTGCTGCAAGGCCTCAGCTTGTACCTCAGCACTGTTTGCTTCCTACAGATCCTCTAATAGCACCCCAAGCAGGGCCCCATAGAAACAGAGACAGATGAGAAAACAGATCACTGGTTCAAGTGGGAAATACACTTGTAAACAAAGGTGGAGAAGAAAGGACACAACCAGGGAGCAACTCTCTAATTCGCAGATAGGGAAAATTAAGGTTCATCAGGAGGAAATGACTTTGCTCCAGGCTTTTCTCCTGGGGCCCGTACTGGGTTTCCTAGAGGATGGAGGGACTTTCTTTGCTCTGGACATCCTTTTTAAACAGCCAGGAAAGCCAGAGCTGCTCCCCACACAGTCTTAGGGGAACTCCAGGTGTAGGAAAAACTTTGGAATTCAGCTGGGATGTGGTTTCATTTTGTCTGCCTCTGGTTTCCTAATGTCAAGGTGTGAGGCTGGGCAGGCAGCCAGCTTAGCTTAGAAAAGTAAATGAAAGAGGAAAAAAGGAAGACGGGGCCAGGAAGGCAGGGGTAGGACATGGGGGTAGGGGAAGGCTGCACTAGGCTGGAGGGAACGTGTGTCTGGCTTTAGCAAGGAATATGCTAGGAAAATGGGTGCAGGAGGTATGAAGATGGCTGAGATGAGAATCAGCCCTCTGAACTCAAGAGTCCCATCAATAAGCTCACAGGGTCTACGAACCTCTTATATGCAAAATTATGTGTGTTTCTGTGTAGGTCTCCACATGTTTGTGGAAAGTGTTCACAGCTTTCAACAGATCCTTAAAGGGCTCCGTTACCAATACAGGTTGGAAGCAATCTCTCATTTTACAGATGAAGAAACTTAGTACTTGGCTAACAGCTATTCTCAGTAATAATTTGTAGAACAAACAGGAAATGAATGAGCAATGTAGACCAAGCATACTGGCTGGACAGGGAGGGCAGAGACAGCTTCATGACATTTATACCTCATCTTACAGCCTCCTAATATGTCCATAGTCATTATTTCCCTTGATCCCCTCAACCACAAGTGTGGTGGGTCAGAAAGGCAGGTGTCCCTAGTTTTCAGGAACATAAAATGCTGGGTAAATCATAACAATAGGTGCCATTCATTGAACACCCACCCTGTATTGTACCATGTACCATCTGTTTAATTTACATAGGCTCTTTGATTTCTTCATGGAATCAGTACATTAGAGCCAGAGAATTTTGCACAGGAGAAAGTGAATAGCAGAATGGAACTACAATTAAGTCCTTCTCCCTCCTCTGCCCCACCCCCACCACAATCCAGCAGAAACACCAGAAAGGAAGAAAAATATTCTTGACGTACCCACTGCCTATTCCTGCTTAGTAACACCATCACCCTAACCCGCCCCTCCCACTACCACTTATACACACACACACACACACACACACACTTACGCACAGCAGAAAGGTTCACTGGGATTTAAAAATGAGGATCATGTGGGTCCATCTGTGGGTTGGTTCCCTCACCTCTCTCCTCAGCTGGTATCCCAACTCAGCACATTTGGTATCCAGGAAAATATTTTCCTTTCTTTCTCAAATTGGGAAACTGAGATCAAGGAAAGGAAACAAAAACAGAGCTCACATGGGAAAACTGAACCTTAGCAAAAGTTTCAGGATTTCTCTAAAAACAATGCAGTGTGGTAGAAAGTCCATGAACCCATTATTGCATTCGATGTTGAGTTCTACCACTTTAGGCTATAGGACTTTAAGCAAGTCACTTAACTTCTCTAAGCCTCAACTTACTCATTTGCTTAAACATAAAGACTTTTTGTAATAGAGTTCACTAATCCCTATTAATTGGGGTTTGGTCTAGATAGCTGAAAAGCCTAAAGTGTAGAATATCTATAGGGGACTGCCATTTTCTTACTCTTAATAATAACATGTAATATTAGCTAATGTTATTAAAATATTTAACATGCATCAGACATTGTTCTAAAAGCTTATAAGCATAAGCACATTTGTGGGAACTTAAGTCTCTCGACAGCTGTGGAAGGACCATTATTATTATCCTTGATTTATACATAAGGAAACTGAAGCCAGAGAGATTAAGTAACTTGCCCAAGGCCACCTAGCTAGTAAATGCGAGAAACACCAAAGCCCTTGCTCATAACCACTGAGCCAGAAAGCCTTGCACATGTTTGGTAACTAAGGTGGCTATGTGAAGGAAACAATTAAAACAGGCAGAACATTGTTTTGTGGATGGATGAGAGTTTCTGATATATTTGCAACTTCTTTCTTTAAATGAGATGGCCACGCCTTCCAAAATTGTGTTTCTGTTGTTAATTGGTTAATGAGTTTTGAGGAAGGAATGAGAGGATTTTTATGACAAGCTTAGAACAAAACCTGGCACCCAAAAGGGACATAACAACTGTTAACTGCCTGACTGATGTGAGTTAATGGAACAAGCTTGAGCCTAGTCATCAGAAACATCAGCTGTGTGACCTTGAGGACCTTAATGACCACTCTGAGGCCTAGTTTCCACTTCCGAGACTCGGTTTCCACTTCTGCAAAATGAGATTAATAACCATCCTCCCTCAAAGTCATTGTGAGGAATAAAAGAAACAAGGTCTTCCCACTCTGGGTGATTCAGTCACCTTTGGCCACCACTACATATGTAACAGTAGCTAGCAAGAAAATATTCTTGGTATAAGATTACATTTTTTAAGTTCCATTTTTAAAAATTTTTTGTTTGCTTTTGTCGCTGTCAATAGATACTTTTCTCTTAGATAATTCAGAACTCAATTTTAGCGCAGCCCAGGCCAAGCTGTCACTAATTCTAAAGTACCCAAATAGGAATTGATAAAGATTTATTGTATCCAATTCTTTGGAATGGAGTAAAAACCCTGGCTCTAATCAAGACCACCGCATGGGTTCAGTTCAAGATGAATTGAATTCAGATGTCCCCAGCCATGAATCTTTTAATGGTGAGCAAGCAGTCTTAGTGGCCAGAGCACCGAAGCGGGAGCCAGGGCCCCCAGGTTCTGATTCTGTCATTCATTGCTGTATGTTCTTAGCAAGTCACTTCCACTCTCTAGGCCTCAGGTTCCTCTTCTTCAACTGAAGAACATGGAAAAAAATGATCCCTAAATTCCTTTGAAGCTTTGGTAGTCTGTAGCTTTTATGTCCAAGAAGACATTAAAAATGAGATCCCAGAATTTACTGATCCTGTGCTATAAAATGGGAAAATTGGAATAATAATAGTTGACACATGCAAAGCCCTAAAGCCCTTAGAATAGTGGCTGGCACAGAGTAAGCCTTCAGTAAATGACTAATAACTGTGTGTGGCATAAGATATCTCCCCTCCCCCTTTGTTGCTCCTCCTCCCAACAAGCCTAATTATCTCACTTTATAATTATCTCACTTTATAATCAAGGAAACAGAAGCTGAAAGACATTAAGAAATTTTCCGAAGGACCACTCAACAAGTAAATGGGGGCGACCCTGCGGCTATTACGAGAGGAAGGCCCACTCCGACTCATAGCTGGTGAAAAGGTCGCCAATGCCCTGTTCAGATCCACTGCCTCAATCACAGGGTGGTGTTCTCACCTCCTTTGGGGACTATATGTCATAGGGCCCTTCCTTCCTCAAAACACAACATAAATAACATCCTTCCATGATGGATGAGAGAAGATGCATTAGAAGTAACTTTGAAAGCAACCAAATAAACATCCAGTTTTTTCTAATCCTGTCCTAACTGTGCTTTCTCCTGCCCCCAGCTTCCTGACCTCTGAGGAAAATCCCTGCCCTGGAAAGTGAAACTGGGGATGCTAGCAGAGGAAGAGATGTTCCACCCCCAGCACTTGCACTAGAACTTCCTAAGGGCAGAGGGGAAATCGATGAGCTCATTCTGGATCAAAGGGCGGTGAGAAAGAAAGAAAGAGACAGACAGACTCAAATTTCCAGAGGCTATTTCAGTTTTCTTTTCCGTTTAATGCAATTTCATTTATGATATCAGCCAATACCTGGTTGCCAATTTGGAAACTCCCCTTGGGGGCGCTCCCTCTACTGGCCTGACTCCCTATAAAGGGCCCACATGAGCTGCAGAGAACCCCCGCAGAGAATTCTGAGACAGCACAGGATCTCCCACAGCCTCTGCCCACGGGTACCATGAAGATCTCTGCAGCTGCCCTCGCTGTCCTTCTTGCCACTGCCGCCTTCTGCGCTCCTTCATCTGCCTCCCCATGTAAGTCCAGGTCCTGACCACCACAACTCCCAGAGTCAGATCCTCAGACTAGCCCAGACCTTGCCCCCTTTACAGCTATAGCATTTATACTGTCTGAACCCTATGATTTAAATTCTTACTTATTGCTTTTCCCAGATGTCCAGTTGTCCCTGATAGATCCCTAAGCCACTTCATGGCAGGGACCCTCTGATTAATTTTCTGTATCTTCAGGGTCTACACCCTAAGCCTGCATGTGCTCACTGAGTGTGGACTGATACTGGGGATATTGGTAGGCAGGGGCAGCTCAAGCTGACCTCAAAACATGACTGACTCATACCTAACACTAGCAAGGTTTCTAAGAAACTTATAAGCACCTAAATAAAACCCTCTTGGGTTAGTCATATTTTCCGCCATTTCATAGATGGAAAAAAATAGGATTTGGGAAAGGATAATGAAAGCTAATTAAATACCTACTATGTGTCAAATATTATGCTGATTGTTTTATATGTATCATCTTATTTAATACAACTACTTTTGAGTGGCTGTCCTTGACTTGTAGATGGGGAAACAGGCTAAGAGAGGTTAAATAATTTACCGAACTCACACTGCTAGAAAGTGGGGAAATTAGTGTTCAAATCCAGTTCTATCTGGCTCTTAAACTCTCCTACTCTAGCAACTGTCATTTCCCAGGGTCACCCTGAATTAATTGACCAAAAAAAAGTTCTCCTTCTCTGTTAGAGGAGTCCTTCTTACTATGCATCAGCTAAAGGCTCCCAGAATCCCATACATATCTTCGGGCCCCTCTTAGGGGTCCTGGCTGAGCCCTAGTCTGAGTTTTGGAAACCTCCCCCAGCCCACCCTAGGTCTCAAAGAAACTAAATTCTGAGTCCACTGAAGATCCTAGGAGGGCAAAGATAAAGGCAGAGGGCCCAAGAAAAGTCAGGAGGAGGCCCAGCATGTCCTGAGAGTCAAAGGCATGGGGTTATGATATAGAGGGAAGGATACAAGCTAGGATCAAGGATTAGGTGAGAGATTGGGGGGATCCTCTCTGTCCTCTGTTGGAATCCCCACTCTGTCGCTGGAAGACAAATAATATAAAGTGCGCAGCACGATAGCCAGTGTGTACTGGCAATGAATACAGGGGTCTCCTTCCTTCCCTCTCCCAGATGCCTCGGACACCACACCTTGCTGCTTTGCCTACATCTCTCGCCCACTGCCCCGTGCCCACCTCCAGGAGTATTTCTACACCAGCAGCAAGTGCTCCATCCCAGCAGTCGTGTGAGTCTCAGTCCTGCAGAACCCTCTAGGGGGGTGAGGAAGGTGCACATTTTGTTGCAGAGCCAGTCCCCCCAGGAGCCCTCTGAGAGGATGCCCTATCCACTCTCACCCATTCTCCAGCTGCATAAATAGACATGGCTCTTCCTTCTCTAGCTTCAGATTCCCCAGCTATCACATGAAAGGATTAGACAAGGTGTTCTTGGAGGATACTCCCCACTCTGATGGACTAGGTTAGGTCTCTAATCTTTACGGGTGTGATTTTTACTTCAACATTGTCTGCAATGCCCCTACATGAAAAAATTCAACTCAGTCATTCCTTTCCAGTTAAGAACTCCACAGTCCCCCATATGCACAACCCATCATTAGTGATAGTTGCTTAAGAAATTTAAGACAATAGAGACTTAAAGAATTAAAATAGGGCAATCATGAAGTTTCCTATATAATGGTAAAGTGTTTTAATCCAAAAATTCCCGTGACACTGGCAAAGTTATAGGTATTCAGAGTTGGCCTTTGGTTCTGACAAATCCTTCAAAGTATGGTGGTAATTTTAATATTACTAATTTTATTTCTGAAAACAAATATTTTTCAAAAGAAAAAAGTCCTTCTTTGAACACTTATGGGCAGGCAGAGATTAGTAAACTATCATCCTTGCCCTTAAGTGTCTCATAATCTAATAAAAGGATAAGACAGACATAGCAATAATAAGGGCATCCTGCATAAGAACATTACAAAAGGAGGGAGAGAACACACCCAGCTTCAAGAGTGTGTTCTCTTCTCCTAATTATCAGGTTGAGGGACTTGGGTATACCAGACAGAGGGGATGTCACCAGGGATCTCCTTTGGTTTATGTAGAGTCTCCA
>NW_011889139.1:862740-872084 GCF_000151845.1 Pteropus vampyrus | reverse complement strand
TGACATTCTTTTATAGGAGGAAGGGGTGTCCCAATATGAGTGGCAATCGAGCATAGTCTTGGCTGGCTCCAGAGCTAATCTCCCTTCGTTAGAATTCCAGGTCTGTCAATTGGTAGCTGCATGAACTTGGGCCCATCACTTAACCTCTTTGAGCCTCAATTTCTTCACTCGTAAAGTGGAGTAAAATAGGATTATTTCCCCCACTAGGTCGAAGTGAGAATAATAAAATGAAAGATAAAATTAGAATATTTCCCGGTACACAGTAGGTGCCTGGTAAGTATTAACTTATCATCATTGTTTTTCTCCTCTTCTAAATGTATTATTATATACATAGGTGACAAATGAAACTTGATGAGTAAATGCAATTCATTCACTAACTCATTCAATAAACATCCATTATACCCACTGTGTGCCAGACCCAGGGTCAGAGACTTGGGAAAGCACACGGAAGAGAAAGGGGCAGCAACTCTGAGCAATTCTCAGGGGGAAGGTGAAGGTAGAGGCTCCTAAAGAGACCAAGAGGGAAGAGGGGCAGGAGAGAAGTCAGGCAAGTAGAAGGTCCCCAAAACGGGGGCAAGGAGAGAAGCCTTGGCAGGGAGGGACTGTTCTCCAGTATCGCATTCTACAGGAAGGAGGAGGAAATGGAAGCCTGAGCAACTCTAACCCCAGAAGTTGGTTCCCCAGCCTTTTGACTTCCTGGCCACAGGCCAGGGGGGATGAAAAGAGAAGATAGTGAGTCTTCAGGACTTCCTGTATGACACTTGGTTTAACAAGGGTAGACTGGATCTAAAGCTCTCTCACCACCCCAAATAAGAAAACAAACAGTAGGAGGCACAAGAGCCCAGAATACCTCTTATGTTCCCTTTCTCTTCTTTGCAAGTCAGGGTGGGAGAGAGACATCACATGGTTCTGAGTGATACTCAAAAAGGGGAAGCAGCTTCCCTGAGAGCAAACAATATGCATGATAGAGCACAAAAAGGGAGAGGGATCAAGAAATCCTCATTCTCCCCAGACAACATAAGCCTTCACTTTGTCTGAAAACATCCTAAAGAAGAAGCCAAAATGAGAAAGGTCCAAATAGGCAGAGCTAGTCCCAAAGTAACATGTTAAGTGGAAGCAGTGCTATCCAGGCCCAAGATCTCCCCTAAATAAAACCAGTCTCCCAGTAACAGATGAGGCAGGCAGCCAAACTGAGCCTATGATTCCCGGCCTTTTATACTTCCAACTTATACTATCAATACCTGTGGAGATAAGGCCTCTGGCTCTC
The DNA here is from genome assembly GCF_000151845.1 of Pteropus vampyrus. Lineage (NCBI taxonomy): Eukaryota > Metazoa > Chordata > Mammalia > Chiroptera > Pteropodidae > Pteropus > Pteropus vampyrus. Next base: position 870,817 of record NW_011889139.1, on the reverse strand, counting down.
ATGGGCCTACGCATTCTGGCCAGTTAATTGCTAGAGGTGCTTTGACATTGCCAGTATCTCAGGACCCTTTGAGCCATGATGTCCTGTACCAGGACCTTATGTATCATGTTGCTCTGATCCACTCTAAAGCAGAGGTCCCACAGTATTCCAATAACAACACATGTATGATACTTTTAAAAACTACTGCACACATACTGTCTCATTTGACCTTCACAATAATTGTACAAAATAGGAATTATTTCTATCCACATTTTAGAAGTGAAATTAAGACTCAAGTTCATGTCCTTCTTTCATTCACCCATGCATGCATAGGTGGATTCATTTGTTGACTGTCTACCCTGTGCCAAGCACTGTGTTATCCAAAGTCACATATTCTTTGTCTCCCACTTATTCAGCCATGACTTGGCTCCTAGTGGACATCTTTTTTTCTCTGCATCTTGAGCACCCAGCACAGGGTCTGAAACAGAGGAAGTGCTAAGAAGAGGACAGTGGTTGACCTGCTCGACCTTAGGCGTCTCAGGCCCCGCATTCCCTTAGCTCTCCAGGCGGCATGTGTTTGTGTGTGGGTTAAAATGCATACAAATCTGCTTTTGGCTTAGATCCCTTTGAACCAATAGAAGAGGAAATACCTTTCCCTTAAAAGCCACAGATACGATCTTACGAAGCTCCAAAAATGACCTACCCAATACTATCATCATTTCTCTTTACGACTCAATCAGTTTCGTTTCCAAAATTGGCTGTCCCAGCACTCACCAAGTCTCACTCTCTTCTCCTCTCCCACAGCTTCGTTACCCGAAAAAAACGCCAGGTGTGTGCCGACCCAGAGAAGAGATGGGTACGGGAGTACATCAACTCTTTCGAGATGAGCTAGGATGGACGGCACCTTGAATTTGTGCAAACTTTCCTATTGCTTATTCCTCTTGTCCTAACCAGCTTAGGGTGCTTCTCCTACTCCCATCCACTCATTGGAGGGCGCAGATAAAAGCATCCCCCAATGGAAGCTTCCAAGAGCTCCTGAGGCTCTGTGTTGAGCACAGAAGTCTCTAAGCTCTGAGCTTCAGGCTCTTCAGCTCAGCATGGCTTTGCAAACAAGAAGGAAGTCAGTGTACCTCCAGAGGCAAAGAAGGGAGGAAATCTGGGTTTCTATGGTAACGTCCCATCTTGGCCCCTCACTGGGATAGGCTGACTAGCAAAAGTGAAAAATCAGCTTTCTATTAAAATTCTCAAAGCAATTACAAAGTTGGCTTCTGGTTTGATTTAATCCTCAGGAACCCTCCTTGAGCACTAAGCATGCAGGCGTCCGGGGCTTGTACACATCTGGTGTTTGAGGGCCATGGGGGTCATGGTCCTAAACGGTGAGCAAGGCTGGGAGTACAAGCTTTCTGAGAAGGGGCATGGGCAGGACAGAACAGGTAAAGTAACTAGTGGCTTATCCACTCTGAGGGGAAACAGCCACTACATCGCCACCCCCAAGTCCCCAAGAATTTATCTCGCTCCCCACCTCCCTGTTTCCTCAGACCATGGTGGCCCTGCCACCCATTCTGTTCCCCTTCCACCCTAGTCTACCCTATACCTTATCCCCAGTGGGGGATACCCTACACTCTGCTCCTGCAATGGGATTTCAGGTCAATCTCAAAACACCTCCCCGTTCTTTAAAATAAAGAGAATAAATAAAGAGGTGGGAGTACTCCCATCTATGTGTCCCTTCATGTGACTATATATATGACAATATATATTGTCATAATTATAGCTAGCATAACTGAGCACTCATTATGTATCAGGCATTATCAGCCTCTTATATTCATCATCTTTTATCCTCACAACCCTTTGGGGTAGGTAGTATTATTAACCCTGTTTACAGTTGGGAAAACCCTTGGCAAGGAAAGAAAATAACTTGCCCAAAGCCTCAAAGTGAAAAAAAAAAAAGAAGGTGGCGGGTAGGCAGGTTACAATTAACATTAAACCCACCAGGTCTAATATGAAAGCTCATGCTTCTTTTTTTTTCCATCTTTAATTTGCAAAATTTCAAACCTACAGAAATTTATAAGAATACACCTAAATACCCTTTATCTGATTCAAATAGTAATATTTTACCATATTTGCTTTATTTATGTGCATGCGTGTGTGTATATATCTCTATATACACATGGTTGGTGTATACATTTTTTTCCTGAATTTGAGAGTAAGTTGTAGATGTGGTAACACTTCATCCCTAAGAATTTCAGTACACATCGCACACTCAGGAAACTTAACATTAACACAATATTTTCCAACTGCAGTCCACGATCTATTCCCTACAATTATCCCAATGTTCTTTATAGCTATTTTTTTTTTTTGCCCAGGATACAACTAAGTACACAAATTGAATTCAGCTGTCATGTCTTTTTAGTGTCCTTTAACAGGCTTTTTTTGTCTTTAAGTATGTTGATATTTTTAGCAGTTCAAATCAGATTTTTGTAGAATATTTTCTCATTTGAATTTGCCTGATTATTTCCTCATAATTAAATTCAGGTTAAATAATTTTGGCAGGAATATCACATGAGCGATGCCATCTTTCCCAATGCAACATACCAGGGCACATGATGTCAGGTTACTGGTGGTAACGTTAAGTCTGATGAGTTGGTGGCCCATGTTTTCTTGCTACAGTGAGCTGTCTGCTGTGTGCCACGCACTATGCTAGGCACTGGGGAGTAGGGGTGAGAGTGGAATACAGAGATGAATGGGCTATGAGCCACAATCTTAACTTTTAGGCAGTTCACAGTCCAGTGAGAAAGAAGGATGGACCAGATTAAACATATAAACAGATAAACACTTAAAAGGAAGCAACTATACAAAAGGCTGTAGTCACATCGTGGGTAGGGAGACTGCACCTGAATGGAATGAGGCAAGGTGCCTGGGGGAGAAAAGAGATTTAAAAAATGAGGTAACATGTAAGTAGAGTTTGAAAGATTTGAGAAACCATTTAACAGGTGGAAAAGAAAATGAAAGTCCTGACAGGTAGAGAGATCAGCATATGTAAAAGTAGGAGGTATGAATGGCAGCTCCTTACCACAGTTAAGAGTTCAGTCTCTTGCTGCCAAGAAGAGGGGTGTATGTATAAGAGGGGCTTTCTCATCCCTGTCATTTTCTTGGTGACTAATCCTAAGAACATCTCCTGCTCCTAACATAGGCTTATGTGAGCTTGAGATTCACAAATGCTTTGACTTTCTTTTTGAATTTATGCCTCACCACAGTCCCTCTAGTTAGCCACACAGGCACAACTTTCCCACTTTTCAGATCAGGAAACTAAAGCTCCCAGAGTTAAAATGACTAGCTCAATCTACAGGCCAGTAGATGTTAGGGCTGGGGCTCAAGGATGGAACTAGAGTGTTCTATTTACCTAGGCAATCTGGTTGCTCAGCACTTGGAATTTTCTATCTCCAAAAGCCCAGACACTTAATCAGCACTCCTTGTGCCATAGAAGACAAGTCTCCCTGAGCTCATCCCCCACTCTCCCAAAGGTCCTGTATTCCACCACCACTACCACAACCCCGCCCAAGTTCCTTCTTGCCCCACCAGAAGAGGATGGCCTATGAAAAATCAGCAGATCTCTTTGACATCGCCAGGTCAATGTTCAAGTATCCATGGCTGGAATATCCAGGAAGGACCAAAGGTGAGCCTGCAATGGACAGGAACAGAATCAGGGTCAGGGTCCTAAAAAGGAAAGCTCCCTGGCTCCTGGTCCCAGGCAGGGGTCTAGGTGAATTCAGCAAATCCATGGGAGGGCTCAGGGCAGGGCCTTGGACACTTTGATGGCCCTCAGGGTAAGTCTCAGGGCCCTTTAAGGTGAGATAGCTGTGTGTTTCCTTAGCTTCTGCTCCCTGATCTCTACTCGACTCTCATACCACCAACTCTTCGCATAAATAATTCCCTGTGCCTACTACTCTTTCCTCCATTATCTAACCCTTACTTGGAATGAAGACTCAGCTTGTGTACAATCCCTGGGAAACCTTCCCTGATCCTCCCACCTGTGCCTTTATCTGTCTTCACATCTTTCCCTTTGTTAATCATTAATAAACAGTTCTGTCTCAGCTAATCCAGTGGTTCTCAGGCAGTATCTTGTTAGAAATGCAAATTTTCAGACTCCACCCCAGATCTAGTGAATCAATACTTTGCAGGTGAGTCCCAGAAATCTACGGGTTTTTTATTTTGTTTTTTAAATTTAAGTTGGTATACAATTTTATATTAGTTTCAGGTGTACAATATAGTGATTCAACATTTATATACCTTACAATGTGATCACTACACTAAGTCTAGTAATCATCTGTCACCATGAAGTTTAACAAGCTCTCCAAGTGATTTTAATGCACACTCAAGTTTGAGAACCACAAAACGAGACCAGTGGTTTTCACAGTTAGCTGCACATTAGAAGCCTCAGGGGAACTTTCTAAAATATCTAAAATAGGCCTTTCTAAAATATCTAAAATATCTAAAATTTCTAAAATAGGCCTTCAACAGACACATAAAAAGATACTCAACATCGCTAATCATCAGAGAAATGCAAATTAAAACCACAATGAAGTATCACCTAGCACCTGTCAGAATGGCCATCATCATTAAATCGACAAACAAGTGTTGATGAGGATATGGAGAAAAGGGTGCCCCCATGTGCTGTTGGTAGGACTGCAATTAGTACAGCCACTATGAAAAACAGTATGGAGGGTTCTCACAAAATTAAAAATAGAACTACCTTATGAACCAGCAATTTCACTTTTGGGTATTTATCCAAAGAAATCCAAAACACTGATTCTAAAATATATATGTACCCCTATGTTCACTGCATCATTATTTACAATAGCCACGATATGGAAGCAACCGAAGTACCCCTCAATAGACTATTGGATAAAGAAGAGGTAGTACATACATATAATGGAATATTACTTGGCAGTAAAAAAAGAATGAAATCTTACTATTTGCAATGACATGGATGGACCTGGAAGGTATTATGCTAAGTGAAATAAGTCAGACAGAGAAGATCAAATACCATATGATCTCACTTATATGTGGAATCTAAGAACAAAATAAGCAAACAAAACAAACAGACTCATAGATTCAGGGAACAAGATGATGGTTGCCAGATGGGAGGAGGGTTGTGGAGTGGGGTGAAAAAGGTAAAGAGATTATTAAGTACAAAATGTTAGTTACAAAATAGTCAAGAGGATGTAAAGTAAAGCATAGACAATATAGCCAATAAGATAGTAATAGCTATGTATAATGATAGGTGGGTACTAGACTAGTCAGGGAGATCACTTTGTAAATTATATAAATGTCTAACCACTATACTATACACCTGAAACTAATATAAAATAATACTGAATATCAACTGTAATTAAAAATTTTTTAAAGGGAGGAAAGTGAAGGGAAATAAGAAGTTTGAATTTCCAGGTTAAAACAAATAAATCATGGGGATGTAAGTACAGCATAAGAAATATAGTCAATAATATTTTGATAGCGTTTAACAGTGTCAGATGGTTACTGGAATTATGATGATCATTTTCTTTAGGTATATAAATGTTGAATAACTTTGGTATACAGTGAAACTAATATAATATTGTATGCTAGCTATACCTTAATAAAAATCTTTTTAAAAATAAAGTTCTCGCAAAAAAGGTAACTATGTGAATGATAGATTGATGGTGGGAATCTTTTCACAATGTACACACACATCAAATCTACATTGTACAATTTAAATATATTACAACTTATTTTGTCAATTATACCTCAATAAAACTGATAAAATAAAAATAAATACAAAAATACAATACAAGGATCTTTGGAAACATGGTGGAGAGACGTCCACGGATCTCTCCCCTTGAAACAACAATAAGCTGAACATCTAAAACTCAACTAAAAACACCCAAACTGCACACCAGCATATCTGAGCATGGGATGTGTGCATAAGAGCTACAACAGGTTAGAGCCCTAGGTGTCAGGCGGTGGACTGGAAGAGATAAAGAAACTGTCTCTCCCAGTATCTGGAGCTACCTGTAGAGGGAGGGGGAGGGGAGAAGGAGCAGCAAGTTCCCTGAACAGCCCTGCCTGGGAGTGCCGTGAGCTCCCCCCAGCTAGCAGCAGGGCCCAGTCATCAGGGCAGAAGGCAGAGAAGCGGGATAGCAGAAAAACTACAGTTGATTTTTACCTGCTGCAGTTGCAAAACCGAGGCTGAGCCATAACCCCCTACCCCCGAACCAGAGGGCCCCTCCCCCCAAACCCTCCAAGACCAATCACCACAGAGCCCCAGGGGAATCTGAGCAAACGCTACCAAAACTGTTGCTAACATTGACAACCACTGAAACTAAGGGTAGTGAGTGTGATTAAATATTAGAAAATAAAAAGGCATTTTAAAAGCTTTATATAAAGCAGGGATCCAAGAGGCTTAGATGCCACCTACTGGAAACCAAAAGAAAAGCACCTTCTTTGCAACAGGCTAAAAGAGACCTTTATATAATAAATATTCTTTTTGGAAAAAAAGCAGAATACATTTCCATTAAAGCCCAGGCAGAGAAATAGTCCATTAAACACCATGAACAACCAAGATGAAGAAAAAAAAAATCTCCAGAAAATAAGCTTACAGACATAGAAATATGCAATTTAAATGACAGAGAATTCAGGGTGATACTTCTGAAAAAACTCAGTGAATTCTGAAATGAGTTATATCAACAATTTCAGGAATTAAAAAAACACCGAGATGAGCAGAGCAGAGATTGAAACCCTCAAAAAAAAACCAAATAGAACTTCTGGAGATGAAGAACACACTGCAAGAGTTGAAAAATGAAATAGCAAGCTTAGGAAATAGAGTGGACCAAATGGAGGAAAGGATCAGTGATATCGAAGACAGAAATCTAGAAATAAATCAAAAGGAAGAAGAGAAACACCAAATAATGAAAAATAATAACAGAGAAATTCAAGAACTAGTTGATACCATGAGAAGAAACATAAGAATAATGGGCACTGTCAAAGGTGAGTGAAAGGAGCAAGGACTAGAAAGCATTTTCAGACAAATAGTGGATGAGAATTTCCCAAATCTAAGAAATGAGCTGGAGCTTGGAATTCAAGAATTCAACAAAACACCCAATTATCTCAACCCAAAAAGGCCTTCACCAAGACACATCGTATTAAAATTATCAAAATCAATGAAAAAGACAGAATTCTTAGGGCAGCCAAGGAAAAGAAAATGGTAATTTATAAAGGAAAACCCATTAGATTATCAACAGACTTCTCAGTACAAACTTTACAAGCCAGAAAAGAATGGAATCAAATATTTAAACTATTAAGTGAAAAGAACTATCAGCCTAGAATAATGTATCCAGCTAAGCTCTCCTTTAGAAATGAAGGAAAAATTAAGACCTTTCCAGACATACAAAAATTGAGGAATTATCCACTACGAGGCCTGCACTACAGGAAACACTAAAAGGAGTCAAAAAAAAATAAATAAATACATAATTAGGAGTAAAGAGACTATCAAGCAAATAGAAGCAGAGGAGTGCAACCCTTACTAAGAACAGGGCATTATAAGTTTAAATAATAAGAAGAGCATTGTTATAACAAGATAGTAATGAATATTCAGCATACATAGGGACAAACTGAGACAACACTGACTGAAAAGGGGAGGATTCAAAGATCCAAATTCTCAAAGGGCGATGGAGATAAGGCACATGCAGAAGACAATGGACGACTGTATCTATATAACTATTCTTTACATATTCATAATGGTAACCACACACCAAAGATTTAGCACTGAAGTATATAACATAAAAGAAGAACCAGAGGCAAAACCCACAAAAGCCAACCAAAATAAAGAAAACCGAAACACAAAGACAAAAAGCAATGGAAACACTGAGCAACCAGAAAACAAAAGATAAAATGGCTATAAGAAGAGCTCATATTTCAATAATCATCCTAAATGTAAATGGACTGAACTCACCAATAAAAAGGCACAGAGTTGCAGAATGAATCAAAAAACAAAACTCAACCATATGCTGCCTCCAGGAGACACATCTCAGCTCCAAAGACAAAAATAGACTCAAAGTGAAAGGGT
>NW_011889139.1:859372-860595 GCF_000151845.1 Pteropus vampyrus | reverse complement strand
GGATGGTTCAACATATGCAAATCAATTAATGTGATATACCACATAAACAAATTAAAAAGTAAGAATCATATGATCATATCAATAGATGCAGAAAAAGCCTTCGACAAGATACAGCATCTGTTTATGATTAAAACACTTCACAAAATCAGTATTGAAGGAAAGTATCTTAACATGATAAAGGCCATATATTTAATGGTGAAAAACTAAAAACCTTCCCTCTAAGATCAGGAACAAGGCGAGGCTGTCCACTTTTGCCACTGTTATTCAATAACATTGGAGGTCCTAGTGAGTGCAATCAGACAAGAGAAAGATATAAGAGGCATCCAATTAGGAACCGAATAAGTCATACAGTCACTATTTGTGGATGACATGATTCTCTATATAGAAAACCCTAAAGACTCCATAAGAACACTACTAGAAACAATAAGCAAATACAGTAAAGTCTCTGGATACAAAATCAACATTCAAAAATCCATAGCGTTCCTATACTCTAATAATGAAGTGTCAGAAAAAGAAGTGGAAAAAGTAATTCCTTTTGCAATTGCAACAAAAAAAATAAAATACTTAGGAATAAATTTAACAAAACATGTGAAGGACCTATATAATGAAAACTACAAGACCCTATTAAAAGAAATTGAAGAAGATACAAAGAAATAGAAAGATATTTCAGCTTCTTGGATTGGAAGAATCAACGTAGTTAAAATGACCATATTACCTAATACAGATTTAATGCAATCCCCATCAAAATCCCATCGGTGTTTTTTTAAAAAATAGAACAAAAAATCATCAGATTTGTATGGAAGCACAAAAGACCCTGAATTGCCAAAGGCATCCTGAGAAAAAAGAACAAGGCTAAAGGCATTATTCTGCCCAACTTCAGATTATACTACAAAGTGACAGTAATCAAAACAGCATGGTTTTGGCAGCAAAACTGACACACGGACCAGTGGGACAGAATTGAGAGTCCAGAAGTAAACCCATATTTATACGGGCAAATAATTTTCGACAAAAAAGCCAAAAACATACAATGGAGAAAGGAAAGCCTCTTCAATAAATGGTGCTGAGAAAACTGAAAAGCCACCTGCAAAGGAATGAAACTAGACTGTTGTCTATCACCACACACCAAAGTTAACTCAAAATGGATTAAGGACCTGAATATAAGACTTGAAATAATAAAATGTATAGAAAAAAACACAGGAACGAAACTCAAGGACCTTGGACTT
>NW_011889139.1:792481-858622 GCF_000151845.1 Pteropus vampyrus | reverse complement strand
CAAAGACTTGAAAACCCATATCTGAAAAGATATTTGCACACCGATGTTCATAGCAGCATTATTCACAGTGGCCAGGACATGGAAGCAACTGAAGTGTCCTACGATAAATGATTGGCTAAAGAAGCTGTGGTACATATATACAATGGAATATTACTCAGCCATAAGAAGAGATGAAATACTACCATTTGTGACAACATGGATGGACTCAAGATAATCATGCTAAGCGAAATAAGCCAGATAGAAAAAGTTGAAAATCACATGATATCACTTATACGTGGGATATAAACCTAAAAGCAACAAATGAACAGGAGAAACAGAGACTCATGGACATGGACAATAGACTAGTGGTTACCAGAGGGTAAGGGGTGGGGGAGGAGAGGGTAGGTAGATGGTTAAAGGGGGTCAAATATATGAGGGTGGGGAGATGAAGTGGGTAAAGGGGATCAAATATATGGTAGCTGAAGGAAACTGGACTTTGGGTGGTAAACACACAATAGAATATACAGATGTCAAATTATAATGTACACATGAAAATTATATAATTGTATTAACCAATGTTACCCCAATAAACTTAATAAAAAAATACAATACAGTATCTAGGCCATTTCTTCAGAGAATCTGATTCAATTAGTCTTATGTAGGGCCAAGGCCTATTAAAAGTCTCCCCCGTCCAAAATTTGAATATGCAGCCAAGGTTGAGAACCACCCTGCTAGACCAGTGTTTCTCAAACTCAAGAGTACGTAGAAATCTTGTTAAAATGAAGATTCTGATTCAGTAGGCCTGGGGTGGAGCCTACGATTCTACATTTCTAAGAAGCTCCCAGGCTTTGGCAATCCTGCTGTTCTGCAGACCACGTTTTGAGCAGCAAGGTACCAGAAGGTCATAAGCCCCTTAAGGACAAGAATTACGCTTTTTGTACCTCCCTAGTGCTTGCTACTAGTGTTCACTAAATGCTGAATAAATAAATGCCTGGATGGATGATTCTTTAAGCCATCTTTGTAACTGCTGTCTCATTTGAACCACAGAACTCAGAAAAGCCACAGCTCCAGTTTACCTGCCCTTGTCCTGCCACCAGGTAAGACCCCTAACTTTTGCCACTCTGGGAGCTTTATTGAAGTAGGAGGGTCAGCAGACTGTCCCTTCACATTATGGCCACTTCACAGAACTGTAACAGCCACCCTCAGGGCTACTACCAACTCTGTATGACCTTGAACAAGTCACTTTCCCTCCTTCAGCCTCAGGAGCTTTCTCTGTCTCAGGCCAATCTTTGCCCCGCTCCCTTTGTAGAGTTGCTATGAGGTAATACCTGTAAGGCCTGGACTACGCAGGCAGTGCTTAATAATGAGTCATTTTATTAATTAACACAGGGATCCTCATAGTTAGTTGTCAAATAAAAATACAGGGTGCCCAATTAAATTTGAATTTCAGATAAACAATAAATGGTTTTTAGTATAAATATGTCCCAAATGTTGCATTCGTTACCTAAAATCCAAATTTAACTGAACATCCTGTTTTCTACTTGCTTCGTGTTAACTAAATCTGACAACTCTACTCATTATGAGTTGAAGACCCATCTTCTGAAATCATGACAATCACTTGAGAACTTATTATGATCTTCTCAATTACCAAATTGGGAACCATTGCCTGAAGCCCCTCTTGCTTTGTTGCTCAGAGATCTCTTATAAAGACAGGAAGGAAGGCTTGAGAAGAGATGGGAATGAATTCTAAGCAAATCTTCAGAGAAAGCCCCTGACCCACTCAAAACTTCTCCACTATAATCAGAGCTGTGGGTTCACAATTGTTTAAAAGAGAGATTACTTGAAGCCTTTTTTTCCAATGAAACTATTAAGTTCAATAGGGTGGGGAATGATAACTGCTTCCCTGACACTTAGCACAGTGCCTGGCACATAACAGATACTCAATAAATATCTCTTGAATGCCAGAATGCAGTGAGAAAACTTGCCCAGGTCACACGGTGGGATAGGAGGTAGCTGTGACTCCAGTTCAGATGAGAGACTGAATGATGGGCATCTCTCTCACCTAGTCTCTTCTTACCCTTGCTCTTTTCCTGACTGAGGACTATCCCCTGTGACTGCTCTGCCACTCACATCCCTACCCCACTCCAGATGCCAAAGGAAGAGTTTCCCCCAAGTCCGGAGTGCTGGAGGCAACACCCAAGCAAGCCAAATGCGGTACCTTACTGCTACTTCAAGAAGCCCGAGATCTACACACACTGGCACACCCTGTACAATCAGCAACAGGAACGAGAGACCCAGAAGATGTTGCAGAAAATGAGAGATCACCCTAGGTATGCTTTGCCCCTCCCTATTCTCCACAACCCTCCACACCTTCTAGGAAAAAGAGGAAAGAAAAAGAAGGGGTGTGGTGAGGGCAGAGACAAAGTCAGCCTACAGATGCCAGAGGACCCTGAGGTAGAAGGAGACTCATCTGTCTTCTGGTTCCGCCTCTGATCTGGGCTGAGGACCAGGGGCAGAGGAGAATTTGTGAAGTAAGGGAACCAAGGCTGCCTGTGCAATTTCTCATACAGGTACCACAAAGTGGGAACCCCCATCCAAAAATTTCATCTTCCAATGATCAAGTTGACTACAAAATCTCAGACAAGATACAAGACTTTACACCCTACTGGGGACCCCCTGAAGTGGCAAAGATTAAAGGTCAGGGACCATGGTGGGAGGATGGGGAGACTCCCTTCCTGTGGGTACCCTTACCTTGGGCTCACATCATCCTTCAGCCCTCAATCCCTGCCTGCAAAATGAAGGAAGGGGAGGGAAAGGGATTGAACTGGATGAGCTCCTTTCAGTGTGAAGTTCTACAACTATATTTATCCCTTTCTTCTTTTCCACTGGCTTCCTTGGATGGGCAGGAACTCACAAAAAGCCTAAAATCTCCCAAAGAGGATGAACAGTTCTATGCAGCACAGGTGAGAAGTGGCAAGGGTCAAGGAACATGATTGCAGGTAGGCGTTAGTTAAGCTGGAGAGTAGAAAAGATGCTTGAGGTGGAGGGTGGGGGTGGAGTGTAGTTCCAAAAATAAACTCCAGATGTGTACAGAGGATGATAACTCCTGGGGTGGTGTCCAAGTTCTCTTCCTTTTCCTCTACCCTGATCTTGCAGGCTCTCGGGTGCCTGGGCATCAGTGACAAGTTTGTCATGGAGGCACTATTGAAGGTGGTGAGTCTGGGGCTACATCGAGTTCAGGAGAGGAGGGAATAGAGTCTGAGGTGTGTACAGCATGGGCACATGGGGATAGATAAGGCTTACCAGGGTACAAAGATGGTGGGTCAGATCCAGTGAGGAGAGAGCTGCCAGTGTGCAGCATGTCGCCATCTCATGTTCTTGGCTTCTTTAAAGGGCAGCTTAATCTAAAAGGATGGGACAGGGGAAATCTGAAGATCCCCTTTGTCTAACAGAAAAGACACTCAACTGAAAAGCCAGGAGAGAACTGGGACTGAGTTCATTCTCTACCTTAATTGAACCAATGCCCCATGTTTATATGCCAATTTATAGGGGAGCGCATGCATCCTTCTCCATAATCACATTTAAACTTTACAATACTAGGAATAGGTAGTAGTATCTGCATTTTTCTAATGAGAAAATGGATGCTCTGAGAGGGCGACTTGCCTGAGGCCACGTGGCTACTAGACACCAGAGAGGTATCAGAACAAAAGTCTTACTCCCAAGTTGTGTTCCTTCCATTGTACCGTTCTGGCTGTATTGTGTTTGAGCACAGATAGGTCACTCTTTAGGACTCAGTATCCTCATTTGTAAAATGAAAAGTTAAACTGAGACTCTTAAAGCTCTGACTTCCATCATCTTATGGCATATTTCCACCACCTGCCTCTTAAATCAGGCCCAAACTAGTCCAAAGAAAGTGAAGTATGAGGCCTGTCGAACCCTGGCCATCCTGGGTGAGTATATCTTCTCCCTGGGTGGGGTACTGGAGAGGTAAGACAGGGGCCAGAGCAGTCACTTTCCCCTTTGGTTAAGGACAGAGGGGAGTGGAGTGTGGCATTTGAGCATTTTGCAGGGTCCGGGAACTATGCTAGACACTGTGTGGCAGAGAGAGGAAAGTGACGTGAAAAAGGAGATTGAAGGGAGGGAGGAAGAGAGGGGACTCCTGGAATTGCAGTCAAGCTCAGCCAGCTGCTCTGGTGGCCTGGGAGGATGTGCAACACCTTAGGACCTAGTACTTGGAACTTCTTTCTTGAGGGCACAGTGAAGTCAAATGGATCCTGGCAGAAAGGAGCAGCCCCTGATCTGAGGACCTTCCCTGTCCAGGTTGCCTGAATAAGCACGTGATCCAGGCTCTCATCAAGCAGTTGAAGGGGCAAAATGAGGGGCAAAGGATGGAAACTCTGACGGGGCTACGAGTGGCTCTGAACTCCTGGGCTGCTATTCCAAAAGATAAGGTGATTGGGAGATCAATAACTGGGGCAAGGTAGGACAAGGTAATTGATGGTGTTGGCTGGGAGTTAGGTCAGGAAGAAGGTAACCTAGCTCCTAGCTTCGATGGGGAAGACATTGTCCTGGGGAGTTCTCTGAATAGAAGCATTGGTATAGCCACTTACCAATCATGCAACTCTGAAAAGCCAATGTTCAGAGCCACACGGTTTGTCCATCTCTAAAATGGAGATGATAATTACCTATAGCACTGTTAAGATTAAACAAAATAATGTATATAAAGTGCCTAGTTCAACGCCTGTGCTCTTTAAATGATACCCATCATTATTATCATCCCTAAAATAATTTACTAAAGGAAAACCTCTATTTTAAGAAGGGCCAGGGACCAAGAGAGTCCGCTGTCACTACTTGAGATTTTTGCCTTTTAGGGTCCTCCTAATTTGACCCCGTCACTCCAAATGAAATAGAATTCATCATTCATCCATTTACTCAACATGTATATATTAAACAGCTATCAGATGCAAGGCACTATCCTAGGCCCTTGGGATACATCAGTGAACCAAACTCTGCTTTTGTGGAGCTTATATTCTAGTGGGGGAAGAGACATAAAAACCAATTAACTTAATTATATAGTATGTTAAAGGTAACAAGTATAATAGGAAAATTATGTGGATGGGTGAGGAAGATCAGGAATGCCAAGAAGGGATGGAGGTGGGATGCAACTTTAAACATGGATGAGAGGGAAGACCTCATTTAGGTGTCATTTGATGATGTGTGCCTTGCAGACACCTGAGAGAAGGCATTCCCTGCAGAAGGACCAATCAATGCAAATACCTAATGCAAGAGTATGCTTGGCATTGTCAAGGAACGGCGAGGAGGCCAGTGTAGCTGAAGCGGAGTGGAAACAGAGAAAGCAGTAGGGAATGAAGTTAGGTCAAAAAAGTTAACAGGAGACTAGATCATATGTGGCTTTCTGGACTGCTTTAAGTACTTGGGCTTTTATTCTGAGTGAAATAGGGAGCCATTAGAGGTTTCCGAGCAAGACAGCGACACGATCTAACTTACATTTCAAAAGGTTCACTCTGACAGCTATGTTGAGAAAAGATGGGGTAGGGAGGCAAGAGTAGAAGCAGAGACCAAATTAGGGGCTACTGAAGCAATCCTGGTGAGATATAGTGGTGGCTTGGACCATGGTGATTGCAGTGAAGTGGGTAAGAAGTTATTAAATTCTGGATATATAAAAGTAAAATTGACAAGTTGAATGTGAGCTATAAAAGACAGTGTGGAAACAAGGATGAAGCCAGGTTTTTGGCCTAGCAACTAAAGGATAGAGTCACCAACTAAGATGGAGAAAGCTGCAGGTGGAATAGGTTTGGACAAATTATGTTTGAGATGTCTATTGGACCAAGGGAGACAGCAAGTAAAAAGTTAGATAAACAATTTGGAGTTTAGAAAAGAAATCTGAACTAGAGGGAAAAAAATTATGAGTTGTCAGCATATAGATAGTATTCAATATCATTCGACTAGATGAGATCACTAAGAAAAAAAACAAGAATCAAGCCTTGGGGTACCTCGATGTTAAGAGATCAGAGAGAAGATGAAGAACCAGTAAATACTGAGAAGTGGCCAATAAGTAGGAAGGCAACCAAGAGTGTGGTATTCTGAAAATCAAGTGAAGAACATCTATCAAGGAAAGGAGACAAATCAACCCTATAAAATAAGAACTGACTATGGCCATGCCACCCTGAACAAGCCCAGTCTCGTCTGATCTTGGAAGCTAAGCAGGATCGGGCCTGGTTAGTACTCGGATAGGAAACCACCTAGGAAGATCAGGTGCTGTCAGCATAAAAAATAAAAAATAAGAGATTGTAAACTGACAAGGTCATTGCAATCTGTGAGGTCAACCAAAGGTTGCCTCACCTAAAATAAATAAATAAATAAATAAAATAAGAATGGAGAATCGATACACGAATTTTAACAATGTGGGACTCATTAATAGTATCTTAAGAATTATCTTGGTGCAGTGGTGGGGGTGAAGGCCTGACTGGAATGAGTTTAAGAGAGAATGGGAGAGAAGAAATTAGATACACATCAAGAAGACACAACTTTCCAACTTTTGCTGGAAAGAGTTGTAGTTAGCACCAAGGATAGATTGTAGAAAAAAGAAAAATAACAGCATGTTTCTTGCTATGGGGTAATGATCCAGTAATTAGAAAAATAATAATTTTGAAGGCAGTGGAAAGAGTTGTGCAATAATGTTCTTTAGTAGGTGAGAAGAAATGAGATTTAACACACGAATGGAGAGATTGACTTTAGATAGATGGTCACAGGCCATAGTAACAAGTGGAAAGGAAGAACATATGGGTGCAGGCGTTGAAAGTTGGATAGAAGTGGTGGTAGGTGTCTATGGTACTTCTTTTCTAGTTGTTTTATTTGTTCGGTAAAGTAGGAAGCAAGGTCATCAGCTGAGAGTAAGAATGGAGGAAGAAGTATTAGAGGCACCAGAAGAAAGGGTGTGAATTGAGAAGGTGGAAGAGTTGCCCAGAGAAAAACAGAATGATTAGTAGGCGGCATGAAGGGTCTACATGAGGTTTGTGTTTATACATTTAAAACAAGATCAGTCATCTTAAATGTGTTTTTCTCCAGGAAGTACAGGCACCAAATGAAGAGTTGAATAAAATGAAGCGAGGGGGTAAAGTTGCTGAGTGAGGCAGGGAAGTGATTATAACAGGACCATGGAATTTAAACTGGGTAAAGAGGGAAGAAAGGGAGGAACTGTGAAACAGTGCTCAATGGCTGTTAGTCCTTGTGGAGTCCAACAATTGATGGCATTGGGAAGTGAGCTGGAAAAATAGGAGGCGATGATCAGAGAATGCGATCCATGAAATGGAGATCATGGAGATGTAATGGGTAATGATAGTCTCTCTGGGGGAATTAGTGGCTGACATAGAGTGGAGGACAAGGTTATTGGAGGAAAGGACCTGGATCAATGACATGTATATATATTTTTAACGCCAGGAATTAAGACAGCAGAAGTGTTAGAGTGACATTGATCCATCCACAAGATAAAGTCATAGAGAAATGAGATGATATGACCTAGGAGCAAATAGATGAGAGCAAAAATAAGGGGAAGTAGGTAAAATAATCTGATTTGACATGAGATTCATTTTAGGGAGGAGGGAGAATGGTCTGGAAGCAGCAGTAAATTGCCCTCTTAACAAAGCCTGGCTGAAGATGCACCCCTGCCCATTTTGCCTCCTGTCTTCCCCTCAGAGGACTCAAGTCGGGGATGAAGGGAAGTTGGTGCCTGTGCTGCAGATGCTGATACAAAAATCATCAAATGAAGCAGCAGTGGAGGCAGCCCTGTGCTTGGGTTTCCTGAGACCCTGCAACAACACAGCCCAAGAATTCTTGCTGCAGTGCCTGTGTCAAGGGCCCATGACCCTGAGGATAAAGGTGCGAAGGGCAGGAGGCTGGACTCCCTGCGGAGCACTGGGGATACAGAGGCCAGTACTGATTTCCATAAGGTCTAGACCCTGTCTTCCTTATCCCATAGCAAAGAAGCTTCAGCAGAGAACAATGCAGGTCTTCTGTGTCTGTCAATATGTGTGTGCATGAGTATGGGGTCATGTGAACATAAGTGTACATGTGTCTGTGTATATTTGGTTTATATGAGTATTCATTTATGTATGTGCATATATGAATTTATGCTTACTCAAGAGGCCAAGAGGCAGGAAAAAGGACCCCACCTGTTACCCACAAGTTCTAGGCTCAGCCCTCAAGTCTGCCTGACCATCCAGATGCATCTTGGCCTTGTACACCCCACCCACCCTGCCAACCCCCATAGGCACTTAGGATGCTGGTCAAGATGATGCGTGTACACTCAGCCACAGTCATCAGAGCCATCCTACACCAATTGTGCCATTCCAGTGTCCTTGAGGTAAGCCCTAAGGCCACCTACTACCCCTTTCCTACTCTAGCACTAAGACAGGGTTAGAGGACGAGAAAGAAGTCTATCTTTCATGCCTCCCCCTCCCCTTCTCCCCAGCACCGCTTAGAAGCCACCCAGATGCTCAAGACCATTGGGCTGGAACAGATCCAAACACAGGGTCTGGAGGCACTTGTATTTGACCTGCTCAGCAAGAAGATATATAATGAACCCTTTTTCGTAAGTAAGACCAAAGTCCCTAAGCCCAGGCAGCCCAAAGCTGTCTCATCTCCCTTCTCTGAGGACCTCCCCTGGCTTGACTCCTACCACACTGCCCCACGAAGTATCACATTCATCCCAACTCACTCTCCGTTTCCCTAATACAGCCCATGTTCTCAACCACCTTCCCTTTAACATGAGGAGGGAGGGATAACTCAGGGCATTTTAAACTGAGGCAGTTCTCTCTCATCCCTCCCTCCTCATGCTATTCAGGTGAAAAACTGCCTCATGCTATTTACCACCACTGATAAGTAACTCCTTTCTCCTTTGGCCTATTAAAATATGATTGCTTCAAGACAAGTCCCAACAACAAATTCTATGGGAAGCTTTCCCAAATCACCATAAACAAAATCATCGCTGCCTTCCTCTGTATTCCCTTGCTTTTATCTTTGTAATAACTCACTACAAAACCAGCCACAGGATTTCTAAAGGTATTTTTCTAAAATGTAAATCCAGTTGTGTCTCACCTCTGCATAAAATTTTCAGTAACTCCCTAATGCCTTCAGGATGTCTTATATTGCCCTCACCACTCAAGGTCTGCTTACCTCTCTAGCTTCATCTCTCATCACTCTCTCACTCAGAGCTACACACCAGCTATGTTTAGGATGACCCTGTCCTGATTTATACCTGTTGTCTCAGCGTAATTACTCAGAGTTCCCCACTTTGAAGAGTCCCAGTTTGTTCACCCAGCTAAACTGAACTATTTTATGTTCCCTAAGCTATGCACTCCCTCTTGCCTCCAGGTTTCTATTATATATGTTCTCCCCTCTGTCCGGAAAATCACTTGCCCCCAGTCCTCTCCCTGGTTAACTCCCACTCACCCTTCAGATTTCAGAAGGAGGCATCAATCACCTCCTCCAGGAAATCTTGGTACCCAGACCGAGTTAGGGAAACCTTCTATGTGCACCCTGCACTTAGTTCAGTTGTAACATTTATCACAGTAGTGTAATTGCCTATTCACTTGTCTGCTTCCCCCACCAGACCATGAGCTCCTCCAGGCAAAGACTGTATGTAGCACAAAGTAAACATTCAATGCTTCATTTGTGAAGCAGTTAAGGATATACCCCTGCTTTCCTTCTCTTTGTTGTCCATTCTTAATCCTTCTTTAGGCCATGAGGCAAGCTGTGGCTGAAACTATGGAAGAGCTCAAGATGAAGCCTATGATGATGAACTTGGTGGAGGCGTGAGTGGCTTGGAATGGGAGCTGCCAGGACCAAATCCTAAACTATGGGTCAGAGGATCAGAGAGCTAAGAACCTGATACCAGGTCTCAGCTCTCGCCTGTGGCCCTGGCCAAGGCATTCTTTGACCCCTGGGCTTCTCTTCACCTGTAAAAAGGGGCTGATAACACCTACCACTCAGGGTTGCTATCAAGCTCCAATTAAGAGGAGGACATGAAAGAGACTTGTAAAAGGGAAAGTTCTAGACAGATGTGAGTCCCGATTGCCATTTAGCGCCCCTCACAAATTATAGTACCAGCCTTTCCTCTCCCAGCTCCTCTCCTGACCTAAGAAACGAGGGAAAAATTAATGAAATTAGCATCACTCATCAGTCTTATGCCCATCTTGCTCTGGGCTGTAATAAGAAATAACCAGCCTTCTTCTCCCTACCCATTAATTGGATCAAAACACACTCCTTCTACACAGGCAACTGATGAACTCAGATGCCACTGCACGTCAGGAAGCCATCGTCTCCCTGGTAAGGCCAGCTCTGCTTCTCTGACCAGATGTGTTGATGGCAGGGGCAAGAGGCAATTGAGCAGAGTTCCTGAGGGGAAGAAATGGCTGTAATATTTGGGGAGGTTGTTTGCTTGCTTGTTTATATTACAATTCCAGTCCCACCAGGAGTTCAGAGTAACCTTTTCTTCAAGATTAGAGGTAGGTGGGATAAGGGACAGGAGATGGGTGTGAAGGGTGTTACTTTGATATTACAGAAACTGTCTTGACTATACTGGGTGAATAATGTGCACTGGAACCCAATGCAGTGGCACCAAAAAGCAAGTAAAGAGATCCCTCAGCTGGGAAGCCACATGTCCCTCTCTCTCCAGGCCAGAGGGTCATCACAAGGGGACTAGAATGGAAAAGAGTATAGATGGGGCATCTTCCTAGGGCTGGCTACTTAGGCCCTCTCCTTCTGCTTCTGCCAGGGTGTCCTGGGGATCCGCAGCCCACAAGTGTTCCACTTGCTCCTGGACATGCTAGATGAGGAAAAGAACCAGTCTGTGAAGAAAAGTGTAAGGCATTCCTGCCCTCCTCTTCCTCTTCTCAAACCCTCCTCCAGACCTTTTCCACCCAACCTTACTTACTCTTTGTCAGGAGGGAGAGAATGAGCCCTCAGACACTGTCCCTTAACCTCATTCCTTGAGGCCACTGTGGCCTGTGGCCAGAGATCCTCTTCCCTTGGGTGCCCCCTCTACTTTAAGCCTTAGCCTGAAGTGCGCCGCCAAAAGGCCTTTATTTCAATGCAGCTACAAGAAACACTCATTCTTTTGGCCTCAATTGATCCCTGGATCCAAAACAAGCTGAAAAACAAGGTTCTCTTAATATATGAGGCACCTAAGACCAACGAGAAGGCAGAGCCTACAAGGTTCCGGAAAAAGCCTGAGAACCCAGAAGAGTTAAATATCCAAGACTTTCGACTTGCACAGCTGAACCCTTTGTTTATTGCAAAGTCAATTGCCGCATCCAACCAAGAGAAAAAGTTGAGTGACCAGAAAGGGTTTGCCTACTACCTCAACTCTGCCTTCCCACCCTGTTTCTCTAAACCACAAAAACACAATTCACAGGCCACAGGGCCCTGGGTGCCAGAGATCAGGAAACAGCTACAGATCCTTGCCAAAACCTCCAAATAGGTGTTCTTTGGGCCTAGCCCCACTCAGTCCCTTAGGATGCTTCTCAGGCTCCTCTGAGAGAACAATCTCTGCTTATTTTCCATTAATAAATATCACTCTACCAACCACTGCAGTTCCTTTCATCAGAGGCTGCACTGAAACACAGCCTTTGTTGAGTGTTCCTTCCACACAGCCACATGTCCTTTTCATGAGGGGAGAGAGAGAAGGACAGAACCAAATCTGCTCTGAAGAGTCAACCTGCCTCCCTAAATAAAGCCCTTGTCTATGCCCAGAATTTAACAACAAAGCTAGAGTTGAGCCTCTGCCGGGGAAGGGGTGGGGTGCTGAAGGGAAAATAGGAGAAAAACTGAAAAGCTTGACTCAGGCCATTTCCTCCTACTGGCCCAACTGCCCCCCCTCCCAGCCCCCACTAGCTCCAACCGGTAGTCAGTAAATAACTAGGCTATAGTCAAGACCAACCACCCTCTCTGCTGTCTCTTCTCCTACACCTGCTTTCTACCTAGCGTGGGGCCATTCCCTTTGACAGACCCTATTTATTCTCTTCAACAGCCTTAGTTTCTCCCTGCTGTTTACTGAAGGTTACAGTTTCCCTTTGCCAGGAAGACCTGCCACACCAATCCCAACAAGCTATGTCCTCCATCAAGGGAAAAAAAAAAGCCCAGACTTTGGAGTCAGACAATCTGAAATCTAATCCTAAGATCGATCACTTACTTGATCTTTGACTTTGGACAAGTTACTTAATCTTTCTGACAGTTACTCACCTACAAAATAAAGAGAATAACATACTATTTCAGAAAAGTCTTATGAGGATTAAACAATAATATAAAGCCTAACAGTGCCTGGCATAACAGTGAACACTCAAATGTGAACTTTTCTCTTTTCTTCCTCTTTTTGTTGTTGTCATGTGAGCCTGTGACAACCAGAGGTTAAAATAATCCTGCTACCCCTATGTCCCAAGTCTTATTGGAGTGACCTAATGAGAGGTCAGGTTCTTCCCAAGCAAAAGACAGATCAAAGTAAAGTAGATGCTCCCTTCCACTTCCTCGCACTCCAGGTTCTATAGTAGTCCGAACAGTTATTCTGAATCCAGCATGGTGTGTCACTCAGATTTATCTCCCCACTTGCCCCACCACTTCCAGATTCATGTTTTGCCTCACAGACTTGTAAGAAAAACAAAACAAGTAGTTTCTCTATTCTGGAGCATAAGCAACACTGCCTGTAACAGCATGGCACAAAGAGCAAAGACAGGAAAAATGATCTTCCTCTCTTGCCCACTCTGCACCTTAGGGCCAATAAGCGATACAACCCAAATTTCCCCGAGCCTTAATAGCCCATGAATACAAAGCAGGCCTTATTAACTACTTAATTCTGACTCTCAACTCCTGTAAAATCCTGCCCACAGATCTCCAACCCATCTTCCTCCATACCTCTGGGTCCCTCCCAGAGGATGTCTTATTACTTGGCTGGATACCAGTCTCTGCTCAGAAGCACCTCAATCCTAATTTCACCAATCCTCACCTGAAGATTTAAGACATCACTGAGCATAAATGTCTTCACAGAACACTCACCATCTAGTACACCACGGGTATACTACTAGAGCCTTCCCAGTACTAAGGCTACCTAGATCCAATGCTCTTAGAAACATGCTTAATCCAAGCTGTGGCTAGCTTCTCTTAAAGGCCTGAAACGCCCACTCCTCTCAGCCACCAGGATCTGCTGGGAATGATCTTTGGACACTATCTAAAATATAAATTCCCCGCTTCTCCCTCCTTTCTAATGGAGTCTTTTCCCCTCTGATGGGGAAAAAGAAAAAGAAACCTCTACACCCTCGACCTCTTCTCAAACATTCTCCTCCATCTATGCTGTAACTGAAATCTGGCTCTCTTGAACAGGCCTCTTCCTGAAATCTCAGGTGTGCTCTTCCACTTACATTCCTTTCCAACGTCACCACTGTCATGCACCTTCATTAACAAATCATTGTTTCTCTGAGGGTCTTGGCTCTCCAACCAGCTACATCACCCTTCTGGTTCACTTTCCTATTTTCTCTCATTCATTGCCTAAACTTTAGTCTTATCACCCTGATGGTATCCCTTTGGACAACTATCCAACACCCAACTCCTCAGACCTTGATCTCAACTAAAAGACTTTTCCCTTCCATTCTCTTCAGCTACCCAATTCCCTAGCCACATCTAGCCCTTGTCACCCCTAGGAATTGCTTCATTTCCAAAATCTTGAACATATACTTTCTGACCCAAATCATCTATTTATCCTTTTTTATCCCTGCTACCAGTTTTTTTTTAATCTCATCAATAACATTAAGTTCTTGACTTCCCTATATTCTTCCTGTTAGCTGCCTCTTATTTTTTTTCTTCCTACTCAGCCTGGACTCCATCCATCAACCACTATCCTCACTAGTCTCATACCTAATCCTGAATCAAACTGCCTGTCCCTATAACCAGGCTGCTGATTAAAGCTGGAGAAAAAGCACACATCCACAGACTGGCACCCCAAATTACTTACCTCCTCCCTTAACTGAGCCCTTATTGTCTGGCAATTTTATGGATTCCTAGCCACAATACTTTCCCACTTCCTACAATGGTTATTTCAAGCCTTCTCTGTTATCCTCGAATTTCCTAAAGTATCTTCAAACTTTCTATCATACTACTTCCCCAACTCTCAATAGACCATTATACTTCCTCCTAAGGGAAAAAAAGGCATCAGGGAATTCCCTCAACTTCCTACCCCCTCTGCTATGTGATGTAAGAGATAAGATCTTGAGCAAGTTGTCCAACTCCTCAGTGCCTCTGTTCCTCACTGTAGCCTCTGGAAAGTCCCTTCCTGGTGGCAATCAGAATCATTTATACCATTCACCTCTTCCGTGAAACATTCTCTGTACCACCTTGCCTGATGGTATGGTTGTGAGAATTAAGAGTTAACACATATAGACATAAATTGCTATAACAGTGCCTGGCACACACTAAGCTTCGAATAAATGATAGTCATTTGTTACTGTTAACGTCTGCACCTATCCTTACCCTCCAATTACAATGCAAGAAGCATTCTCCTCTTCTAAGGCAAATCCTCCAAGAGTGTTTTGGATGCCATTCCTTCATGGAATTTGAGTATCAATTATCCCCATTACAAATAGTACAGAAACATGCTTAATTCTCACCCATCTTAAAAAATAACCTCCCACAAACCCATATCCCTGTCTACATGCCCCTCTACTTACCTCACTCCACCTCTAACAACCCTTCATAATCAAGATTCTTAAATAATTGTCCATATTACCTGTCTCCACTTCTCCAATTTCTATTATTATCCTACTTCAGTTTGGGTTCAGAATTCAATTCTCTACCAAAACTGTTTTTGCCAAGGCAGTAGTTCTCAACAGGGGCGATTTTGCCCCCCAGAGGGCATTTGACAACATCAAGAAACATTTTTGATTGTCACAACTTGGGGCTGCTACTGGTGGTGTCTCATGGTAGAGGCTAGGGATGCTGCTAAACATCCTACAGAGCACAGAGCAGCCACCCACAACAAAGAATTATCCAAACCAAAATAGTAGTACCAGGATTGAGAAATCCTGTGCTGAGATAATGTACAAACTCCATATTGCTAAATATAATTGCTATCCTATGACTTGGCCTGGCTGGAGCATTTGACGTTATTAGCTTCTCCTTCTTGAAATCCACTCTTCCCTTGGGTTCCACCACCACCTTACTGGTCATTCCCAGTCTGTTTCAGGATCTTCTTCTGTTATCTTTTAAATATCAGTATTTCTCAAGATTCTGTCCTAGGCTCTTCTCTCTCTACATACTGTCTCCCAAACCATTAGAATGAACTGGGGCCCTTTTTAGAATTCCCAGGTCTCACTCAGTTCATTGTTTTGGAGCCCAGTCATCTTTATATTTTAAAAAACTTAATTCTAGTATTTAGCTAGGATACTCTCATCACTTTACTATTTATATATTAATGACTCTCGAATCTGTATCTGTAATAAATTCATTCAGTCAATATTCATTGATTACTTACTCTGTGCCTGTTACTGTTCTAGCCACTGGGGTAGAACAGTGAACAGATAAGGTTCCCTACTCTTCTGCAGCTCATACTCTAATGGAGAGAGAAATTAACTGCCATAGAAAGATCACTTCAGTGATAAATACTTTGAAGACATTAAAAGAGGTTATGTGAGAGTGACTGAGAAGAGGCAGTATTTTAGATATAAAAGCCAAGAAAGACCTGGGAGAAAGGGTGGGAAGGAAGACTATGATCCTCCATTGTAGTAAAAAGGAGTCAGCCATGTGACTGAGGAATCCCTAGACAAAGCATATACAGAAATACTGAAGCAGAACCATATTTGGTACCCTCAAAAATGATGTCCAATGTGGTTAAAGCAAGGTAAGTATGAATGTTATATAATGAAGTTGGAGAGGTAGACAGGCCAGATCCTATGGAGCATCTGTCCCTAACCCTTTTGGCACCAGAGACTGGTGCTCCTATGAGAATCTAATGCCTAATGATCTGAGGTAGAGCTGAGGCAGTGATACTAGTGCTGGAGAGCAGCTACAAACACAGATGTAGCTTCGCTTGCTAGCCCATCATTCACCTCTTGCAGTGCAGCCTGGTTCCTAACAGACCATGGACCAGTGCCGATCTGCAGCCCAGGGGTTGGGGAGCCCTGCTATAGGGCTTTGTAAGTCAGGGTCAGGAATTTAAAGCCTACATACAAGAGAAGTCAAGTTGTATGTCACTGAGTTTTAAAGAGGGATGACATATCGTCTGATTAACATCTTTACGATATCATTTGACTGCTGTATGAAAAATAGATTTTAGAGGGGCAAGATTGTGTAGGAACATCTAATTAATGGGCTGTTGCAATTATCCAAGACAGAGATGACTGCTGATTTGTACCATGATTGTAACCAAGAATATAAAGATGGTTTCAGAATATATATTGGAGACAAAAGGACCTGCAGGTACGGGATGAATAAAAGAGAAATAAAGTATTAAGTTTTTGATCTGATCTGATCTGAGAGGACAGTGAAGACATTTACTGAAATGAGAAAGACAAGGAAGAGAGAAACTGGTGGGGGAGAGAAGGTCAGAAGTTCTGTTCAGTCCAGATGCAGTTGACAAAAAAAAAAAAAGCCAACCTAAGTTCTGTACAGTGCATCCTAGTGGAAAGGTCAAGTAGGCAGCTGGGTATAATCCAGAGTTAAGGGGAGAGGTCAGGACTGGAGACATAAATTTGGGAGTCATCACTGTTTAGATGGTATCTAACACAATAACCTGAATGAGTTTGCCCAGGATAAAAGTGAGTATAAATAAAAACAGGGATTGGAACCCCAAGAAACTTACAACACATAAAGGTCAAGAAGAGAAGTTAGTAAAGACAGAAAGAAGTCAATAAGGAAGAAAATCAGGGAAGCATAATGCTGAATGTCACTCTTTTCTGGGAAAAGATTTACACATCCAACAGATTTACACATCCAGCTGCCTATTGGATGTCTCTGTATTTCAGCATACCCAAAATAATTCATTCCCCTCATCTTGCTCCCAAAGCTGTTCCTTTCCCAGTGTTTCATATTTCAATGAAGAGCAGCACATCCACTCCCTTGCCCCGGCCAGAAAACTGACTCTTCCCTCCCCACTATTTCTAACATCTAGCCAAATTGTCAAATTCCCCTCATTATTTCTCAAATCTATTTAGTTACCTCCTCCTCATCTACCCAGTCTCTATCTGAGCTCAGACCAATATCATTTCTCGCAGGCTTACCATTCAGTTTCCTGTCCAGCCTCTCCACAAGGCGGCCATAACTGTCTTTCAGTTGATGCCACTCAGATCAGCCCACTCTCCTGCTTAAAATCTTTTAATTATTTCCTATTTGGAGGCAGGGGGAAAATGAAATGCAAGGACCTTATCGTAGAACTTATTTACCTCTCTAGTCTTAAATTCTGCATGCCCATCCTTCAATTCTTCCCTCCAATCACAATACACTACGTACACTTCTCAACCACAGAGCCTATTCCTCTCCTCCCTCCCAATTTATTTGTTCATGGCATTATTTTTCTGCTGAAAACACCATTTCCTTACCCCAGCCTCTTGGCCAATTCCTACTCTTCCTTCCTTAAGACTCGCCAAGCCTTCCCAAAATCCCGTGACTGAATTGTGTCCTTCAAATCAGCCCTCAAAAGCATGTTTACTCTTATCGAAGCACTTATCAGACTATACATGTTGCGTGTGCTTGATGGGCAACATATTCAACATCTGGTGCAATGCCTATCCTAGGCTCTTGGTAAGGGTAGGAGAAATAGTTCTTTAATGAATACCAAATAACACATCATGTAAACTGTTATCTAAACCCTAGCTTATTTAAATCCTTATTCATCCTAACTAGCCCTTAGACCTCCAAATTTCCAATATCTAGAACACTGCCCTAAATAAATGGTTCTCATTTATAAACTGAAATTAAACTGTATCAAAATCGCCCGGTAAGCTTGACGGAAATAAGGATTCCAGTCCTACCCCCACACACCTCCGGTAAGTCCTGATCCAACAAATCTGAGATGAGGCCCAGGAACCTTTAACTGACAACTTTCTCAGGTGATTCTGATGTGCAGTTATTCTTAAACACTACTATTCTAAACAGAGTAGAAACTCAATAAATATTGTTGAAAGTAACATTTTAATTTAATGACATAAAATTCTTTCCTAATTCTTTAGGGTTAGAATCTGCTGTAACTGAATCCTAAGTGTGATGGAACAATGCACTAATGTACAAAAGTCCACAAAACAAGCAGCCTTTATTGCAGTATTACAAAACACTTTCCATTTTGGCAATATTTTACAACGCACTTAGCTTCAAGGATTGGGAAGGAGAGATTTGGAAACTAAAGGAGGAAATTTCAACGGACATTTCTAAAAGAAAAAAATGTACCAACCCTCCCACCCAAATAAAATTCCAAATGTCACTTAATTTCACTACCCAAGAAGAGGCCACGAGGAAAGCAGCAGGCAAAACTCTGGCAATTTCACTATGGATCATGTCAGAGACAAAGGAACATTCAAAACAGTCATCAGTACGGTCGGTTGCGCTGATCATTTCTGTAGTCGTTTCTAGGAATGAAAAATAAAGAGCCAGACTAAATTCTAATTTTGTACCAAAGAGGAGCATTAAACACTTCAGGATACTAGTGACTGGTATCAGTTCAATTTCTGTAAGGATGACACACCATGCCTGATTTCTCTCCTAGAAGGTGCTTAATGAATGTCTAATTTATCAGCTCTGGGACCCATGAAGTTCCTAGAAGCTTTGCTATCATTCTGTCAAAAATTTTCCACCTAGCATAAGAACTCCAAACCACTGTGGCATTTCAGGGGGTCAGAGAATGTGCTAATTCCAGCACTCTGAACAGAAGAGTAGCATAATGGAATAAGCAAACAAACAGTTTTGTTAAGAATTCTGATCTGCCACTTACTGTGTGACCTTGGAAAGTTACTCAATGTTTCTAACTCTGTAGTTAGAAAATAGTAAGGTACATTTACTTCATGGGGTTGACAAAAGGACTAGAACTAAAAAATATAAAAGACACTTTCACAGGATTTGCCACATGACAAGAAGTGTCAATAGATGATAAATTACTAACAGCTAGCAATTACACAGTGCTTACTATGGGCCAGCAACTGTAATAATCTCAATAAAATTCCACGAAGGCAGTGTTATTAGCCCCATTGTACAGATGAGAGTACTGATGCTCCAAAGGGTTAAGTAACTTGCCTAAGGTCACACAACTAGCAAGCTGTGGGGCCGAAATTTGAACTCAAGACAGTCCGTCTCCAAATTCTGTGCTTTTAACCACATGCTATACTAATTCTCACTATTCTGTACTACCTCTGGCACACGAATGCTTAGTATAATAATTGAATTTATTTAATATCACTGGTTATTCAGTTATTTTTCTACCTCTACATCCATGTGCACAACACACTCCCATTAGTATCATCAGTGATTTTCATCTGGAAAAAGTATTATCAAAATCTCCAGAAAAACTGCAGAGGAACACCAGGTGATGTGAAAAAGCATACCCCTATGAAAGGTATATTCTCCCCCATCACTTAGTGATTGAGAACCCTTGATTTACAGTTTCAAGTTACCTCTTAGTCTCAATTATCTTTAGCTATGAGGAAGAACAGAAACATACACACTCATACAAATATAAAAATTTATGAATAATCCAAAACAAAATTTTAGAAATTGCTAAGCAGGGAACGAACTGGATCTTCTCCGTTCTAAATGACAGAATTGCCAATGGGAAATTCAAGTTCCAAAAAACTAGACAATAATAAAATGTGACATAAAGGGCTCAGACCCTAAAATCTAGGAGCAGTGAGGTAAAAACTACATTTTAATACTCACCTTCCTCCCATTTTGCCTCCATAGCCACCTCGGTCTCCTCCATAGCCACCTCCGCTCCTGTCTCCTCCATAGCCTCCACCACTCCTGTCTCCTCCGTAGCCTCCACTTCGGTCTCCACCATAGCCACCACCACCACCACGGTCTCCTCCATAGCCCCCCCCACTTCGGTCTCCTCCATAGCCTCCTCGGTCTCCTCCATAGCCTCCTCGGTCTCCACCATAGCCTCCTCGGTCCCCACCATAGCCTCCTCGGTCTCCACCATAGCCTCCTCGGTCTCCTCCATAGCCTCCTCGGTCTCCTCCATAGCCGCCACCTCGGTCTCCTCCATAACCACCACCTCGGTCTCCTCCATAGCCGCCTCCTCGATCCCCACCATAGCCACCTCCTCTGTCCCCACCATAACCACCTCCACTTCTGTCTCCACCATAGCCACCCCCACTTCTATCTCCTCCGTAGCCACCACCCCCACTTCTGTCTCCACCATAGCCGCCCCCGCTTCTGTCTCCACCGTAGCCGCCTCGGTCTCCACCTCTGCCCCCACGACCTCTGTAGCCCCTCTCTCCACCGTAGCCTCTTCCCCGGAAATCTGCAAGGTAGAAATGCAAACCAATGAGGCCAGCAGAAAAATGTAAAGCTTCCTTAATGCTAGTCAGAAGATAAATACCATGTAGATGCTATTAAAAGGCTGACCCAAAAGGCTGACCTACCTCCTCCTGAGGGACGAGAGTCTTCTGGTCTGGGCTCATTGCACTGATTGCAGGAATTCCTTCGAGCAAAGTTCATATTTCCACATGACCTAAGAAAGAAAAAGAAAATGCTCAATAGTTTCCAATGGATTCAGAACCTCCCTTGCACCTTTAAACTTCAATCCCAACTCCTACTCCCACCAAAGTAACTAGAATACTTACGGATTAGGGCAAACCCAGTCCCCACTTTTGGGGTCTCCACCTCTTCCCTGAAAGCCTCCACGACCTCTATATCCTCCACGGCCTAGGGCATAAGGGAGGAGGGGAAAAATCAGCCTCAGACACTAACAAAGCAGTGTAAAAGCACCAAAGAACTAAGAGCAAGTGCCCACCAATAACTGGGCAGCCCCCCAAATTAACCCATTATGGTAGGCCTCTGTGATTTTGATTTGTAATAAGGGGCTTTACTTATTAAGTGTAAGAAATGTGGGAAAAGAACCCCAGACACACATTACAGTGCAAAATAATGCACTAAAAAACTTTTCTATAATACCCTTAATCTGAGAATCTCAGTGATGAAGGTTATATGAATTTAAGAATTAGACCCAATAGAAATGAACAAGCTGGCAGTAATTGTATCAGAGAACTTACAAACAGATTAAGTATCTAATTAGGTCATTTAGATAATTCCTCCCTGATTTACAGGTGAATAACAAATTGCTATACAGCTTTCCTAAGAGATTTCTAGAACCATCTCTCACTACTCTTGGGTTAATATGACACCTTATTTACCTAATCTCCTACTTGGTAGCTACACTCACTTTAACATAGAAGGAGAAAGACCTTGAGAGAAAAAGAGGTAGTAGCAAGTTCACATAATAGAGACAGAACATGGACTCAAATTCAAACCCTTTGTACAATATCCAGGCCAGTGAGCAACAAGTATCTTACCTCGCCGCCCACCTCCACTTCCACCTCCTCTCATAAATTCAGGTCTTCTGGTGGCAAAGGACACTTTAATGATGTTGCCATGGAATTCCTTCCCTAAGAAACAAGAAAATGGTTTTTAAGAAATGCTACTCCACAACTGCATTTCTCAACAAAAACGTTAAACTACCTTGGATATTTTTAATTTCAGAGGAATAAATGACATGTTCTCACAGAAATTCAAACACA
This sequence comes from Pteropus vampyrus, assembly GCF_000151845.1. Classification (NCBI taxonomy): domain Eukaryota; kingdom Metazoa; phylum Chordata; class Mammalia; order Chiroptera; family Pteropodidae; genus Pteropus; species Pteropus vampyrus. The sequence continues at coordinate 836,861 of NW_011889139.1, read as the reverse complement.
CTAGTGTTCTCAAAGAGTTATTAGGGCTAAAAAGTGACATCAACTACTGGACAGAGCAGATCTATCACTGGACAAGTCATTTCTTAATAAGTAAAAAAATCCTACATCTAACATTTTTACATAAAAAAAGCCAAGTGCAGAATGTGTGTAGTTTGCTACTATTTGTTTTATAAAGGAAATAAGTGTACGTGCACGCATGCTAACATGGGTGTACATGTTTACCTATATATGCTTGTATATACACCATCTATTGTGCTTAACTCTCAGTAAGGAAAACAAGATCAATGGGTGTCAAAGGTAAAAAGGAAGCTCATTTTTTATTATATACTCCAGGTACTGTTTGAAATTTTTTTACCACACGCAAGTAGTATCTTTAAAAATAATGTGTGCATATGTGCTTACATATATGCACACATACACATAATCTGCTCCCCTGGGACCTTAGAGAAATTCTTCTTTTTACTTAATACTAAATAAGAGAACTGATATATAATAAAAAGGTTTCCAAGGAGTCATAAAATGGTTATAAATACAGGAGTCTTGACGTCCTGATCAAAGCCCTAATTATTGTGGCTGGTAACTTTCCATAATGTCAAGTGGTATGACATATACTTTACATAGAAAGCAATTCATGGATAAGTACTTTAAAAGCTGTACAAAGACCTGGTAAGATCTGACTATGGAGTTAAAAGTTTAAAAGGCCATATGCCCTATGGGCAAATGGCACAAAAATTTTTAAACATACCATAAGCAAAAAAAAAAATTGCCTTATGATTCACTGAAACTATATTAAAAAAAAAAAGGAGAAAACTGAGGAAGAATGGACCTAGCCTTCAAGAACAAAATGATGGCGCCTCATGGATTAGTGCAAAACAATAAAGAACATGAAGGTTAGGACACATAAGGTATCACAATCTCATCTCTGAAGAAGAAATGCAATTATGTTTTAGAAGACATAAATGAATTTATGATAACATGGAGAAATGACTATGTTAAAATGTTAAGTGAAAAGTACATGATACAAAACTACATTTGGAGTATGATAAACTACATGTTAAAAAGCTGGAAGGAAAGGTAGTAAAAAGTATTATCAGTGGTTATCTCTGAGTAGAGGACTATGGTTGATTTACTTCTGCTTTCTCATAATTTCTTATTTTCAGGGAAAAAAAGTCTTATTATTTCTTCTAAGTATGTATTAACTTTGTATCTGAAAATTAACCTAAATTTAAAAAGAATATAAAGTCAAGCAGGCCAATCCTCTACATCTATTATCAGGGTGGCCTCAAGCACAAGGCATGATATAAGGAAATATTCTAGACTAACAAGGAGAGAGCTCATCTCATTTATAAAGGTATATAAAAACTTTGGCCTGTATTCTTAATATCTACAAGTAAACATGAAAATAATCACTGTCAAAACACGTTTTGACTTCAAAACTAGAAAACATTTAGCCAAACTGAATGTTGAAACTATATGAGAGGGGTATACCATCAAACCAGTCAATGGCTGCCTTAGCTGAAGGAGGGTCATCAAACGACACTGTTGCCTCCCCTTTTGGCTTCCCCGTGTCCTTGTCTGTGTACAAATTTATCATTGGTTTTCCAGTCTTCTTGTTTGTCTGAGGAACAGACAAAATGGTGTTAGCATTTTAAGAAAAAGTAATCAGGAACCATATGATTTATTTTTTAAAGGAATTCACACATCCATATTACAAAATACTGTGCACCTAATATACAACATACAAATAAAGTTATCTATAGGTTCTGAAAAAGAAAATTCTAAGACGCATTCAGTGAAAACCAAGCTATAAAAAATGATACATGTATACTGTTTTATCTATGTTTAATTTCTTTAAACTTCATGTAAATATATACCCTGCAAAACAAACAAAAAAGGCCAGGAAGAATGTTCACTAAGCAAATCAATAGATTATCACTAAGGAATACACACTAAATTTGGCTGCAATGGGAGTAGAAGACAAAGAAGAATTTTTGCTTAATCAGCATTGTAAATACTTTACATATTTCATGCATAATTAATTCCTTAAGAAAATTTAAATCCCCAAAGAGGAGGGAAAATGAGTAATTCAGAGACACCAAAAACAGGACAATTGCTAACTGATTTCAGGAAAATGCTACAGTCTATTAACACTACTCTAAATGCTGCTTCCTAGCTGAAGAGATGAAAAATATTTGCATGAAACAGTGCACATAGCACTTAAGTAAACAATAAAGTTATAAAACATTCCATATTGAGCTAATATGTATCACAGACATGAAATACCAAAATAAAAAGTTGTTACTAACAACTTGAGTTTATATATATTGGTAATCTATAAAATGTCACAATCTTATTTGATTCTCACAATTTTAGAAGCTGGGCACAGACTACTTTTAGAGCCCAAAGACTGAAAGCTAAAGCTACAGAAGGCTGTGTAAAGGTAAACACAAGCAAGAAATAAAATCTTCATGTATTTAGCAAATTTAACAAAGGCCTACAGACATGGATAAGCATATGCACTAGGGAATTTTAAGAGACAAGCCCTACTGTGTAGGCTTATTATATAATCCATGTATCTTAACCAGAATATGTTGATAATTATGAGATTTTCAACATAAGCCATACTTTTCACTCACCTTGATAATTCCTATCTGTTTAAAGAACTCCCCAACTTGATCTGTAGACACACCCTCCCCAAGTCCTTGCACAAAGATTGTGTTGTTATCTGAATTATCAGATTCTGAATCTAAGAGGAAAAAAAATATGGTTAATTTACATATTCTTTAGTTTTACTACATCCTGCTTAGTAATCAAGAACAATAATTTACTTTCCAATATACAACTGTTTCTATGACCAAAAGGAAAAAGGACCAATAAAAGAAAAATCTTATATAAACATGCAAAGTGGTCACAATAGTTATTTGGTCAATTCTTACAAATAAACTTAAGGTAAAGTGGATCAAGTCCACACTATATGAAATACACAAAGCCAATTAAGGGATATCTTACAAATCTCACTCTTTAAATTCAGATACAGGACTAAAGCTCATGAAGAGAAGAAAGTTAGTTTATAAATTAGCACTCCTTTCTTTGGAGAGCTTTAATTCTTTACAGCTAAGCTATACTTTAAAGGCTCTCAAGTAGAAATGTCCCCAAATTTGACACTTTGGACTTCCAAGCAAGCCAAGCAGAACTGTTGGTTTCCCATTCATTGCAACAAGCTTTGTATATACCAGAGGGTAGGGGCACCTTGACACACACCTTACCTTACACGCACACTTTTGGATTAGTACAACAAAGTAAGAAAGATGTACAAAAATTCAGTCCATCAAGGGATAATTCAGAAATTGCCATCCATATAGAATACTTTGGCATCTTAATAAAAACAAAAGTTCTGATTTCAATATATATTAAAATTTTTTGGCTCAAATAGATTTTTAATCTCTAACTCATAACTTTCAAAAGGCTCCATTTAGCCTTGAATTTCATTTAAAAATAAAAAACCACATGAAATTAGTGACCTCTGCCCAGAGTCACACAATTCTCTTATGTATGAATTCTTACATAAGATTTCTTAGGCCCCCTAAGGAGACTACCAATCTAATGTAATATTTTCTTAAACACAGCTTCTCTACTTCTAATTCCCCAATGATACCAATTGTCTCAAATGTGACTTGCAGTAATTAAATACTACTAATTAGCAGTACAAAATCAAGTATTTCTTCACAAAAGAAAAAAGCAGAGCATGGGGAAGCACAAACATAGCAATTTTTCCCAGCGAACTTTCCAATCGATCTCCCTGAATTTTTCTTTCTGATATGTCTTTAGAAGTAAAGCTCCCCGGGTCTGGCAGCACTATCAAATTAAATCTTCCTTCTGTACTAACTCCTCCAAACACACACACTTTTCCCTTGAGAAAAATGGAAAACTAACATTCTCTTAAAAGGCAAAGTTACAAACTGCCATAAACCTTACCAGCATCTGGTCTGGGTCCATAATCCCTATGACCTAAGGGGAAAGAAAAAAAAAGAAAAAAAAAGCTATTTAAGGCAACTCATTAGAAATCATTTTTTAAAATAGTAATAACCAAGGCATGAAAAAATCAATACTTCCAAAATCCTTGAAAGTCAACCATCATAGATTTACAAAGTAAATATATAAATTAAGTTTTATTAAAAGTTTAAGAAATCAAGATGAAAGTCAATATTTCCTTAAACTTGTCCCAAACGGTACCTGCCACTTTGACATTATGCTAATATCACTTTTGTTAAGCTCTGGTTGTGAAGGCTGATTGGAAAACCCTAGCGATTTTTAAAACACCATGTCAGCTACCTTTATAAAAAAAGTATTGTCAAAACCCAGTGACAGTCTCATTCATTGGTCACCAGACTCTTACATGCAAATTCACTGTGTAGAAATCCATTGGACTATCTGAAATCAACTGTGACTTTTTAATGTTTTCTTTGATATATATACATGTGTATATATATATATATAATTTCTTTTTAAAGCACACAACACACACCAGCCTCAACACAGTAAGAAAGGGCTTAGACTGCATCTGCGGGATATTGGTGGCTTTTAGATTTATATAGCATTTCCACTGAAACATTTTGGGATACTCAGCACTTACCACCAAAATTTTTGAAGCCACCGCGGTCACCACCACTGCAGAGGAAAAATTGAAGAAATGATTTCTTCCTTAAGTCTCTAATGTGCTGAGCCCTGGGCTCAATCTACACTTAACTGTCACAAGTAGAGCACCTAGGAAAACAGTAGCACCTCTAACTTTCCAGTAAATTCCATTTCATAGACTTCAAAATGTTGTTTTTACCTAAGTGTTTTCCCCAGGATCTAATTCCACAAGGGTGTCTTTTCAAATGTATTACAGAACATATCTACTATACTCTTTATTTAAAATCTTCCCAACCCCAAGCCAAAGGGATCCTATTCAAATCATAACTTAAAGCTGTGGCACAGAATGAAGAATGCTAAACTAGAGAAAACACTCTTTCTAGGGGAGTATTTTTCAAACTATGAAAAAAGGAAAAAGAATGGAAGAACAATATAAAGCAAGGTTAAGATTTTGATAGCAAAACAGAAGTAAAAACTTAGATACTATGTTCTATTGTGATACCAAAGAGTGGGTTTAATGAGATGATGAAAAAAAAGTGAGGCACAAATATACATGAAAGTAAGCCTGAATGTCTTAAAATCTCAAATCATTCTGAAAACTGATAAAAGGAGCACTAAAAAAAAAAAAAACCATGACTTAAAAATTGCCCTCTTACTTCATACCCACAAAAATTTACTAGATCTCTTCACATCAGAGCTGAGGTTCATGTTGCCAAATGTTCTATACACCAATCAGTAGTCCATATCAGAGACAGAATACACATACTCCAAAATGTTGCCATTTCACACAAGAAAATTACTTTATTTGACAAACTTCCACATCAGCTGACTCAAGAGTTCTTGCGTACGCAGCTTTTATATAAGAAATCTAAGATCTCTCTTATCAAGAAACTCTTTAAACCCCCATATATTAAAAGCTTGTTTCTCTGGAATGAAGTAATCCTTTAAGATTCATATGCTGACATGGAAATAAAAACACCCAGTTTTCAGATGATATCTCATCTACTACTACTAATCTTCTATAAACCAAGAAAATAATCCAATATACTAATGTCTCTTCATTGCTTAAAAGCCTCTCCTTTAGTGATAACCATGCCCTCTAGATGGTTTTTCTGAGCCATCCTGAGAAAAACCACTCTGGTTAAATGAGAAAGTAGTCTTTCTTTATAATAAGTCTATTCTACTACCTTCATGTAAAAAAAAAAAAAGCTCCCCTTGCAACCAGTTTAGATATAGACACATGCATCCTAATTTGCTTTTTAGTCTATTTAATTTTCAGGAAACTTAAAAAGGAGAATAAGGCTTTTTCAAGGTTATGTAGACAATATGAAGCTCAGGTTCTTCATCTACATGTAGTTCCCTATTGATTCTCTAGGATGTCTTTCACCACAGTACCCAAGCCCTACCTACACTTCTGAATGACCTGTATATCACTGCTTAAGTCTTTAAAAAGAAGGGGAAGCCCTTCTCAAAGTTCTTAAGATTAAACTGCTAAAAATCTTATTAGGAAGCATGATATCTCAAGTTTCTTTCAAGATGATCATTAGAATTGCAAAAAATGATGAGAAAAGAACTAATGAAATTATTTAGTCCACATTCCTACATCAGGAGGTTAAAGTCCCCAAAATAAAGTAGATTTTTAAATAGGAAATTTTCACAAGTGTTGGCAGAGATACCCCTTAATTATTTTGCTGTCATCTTAACCAAGCATCAAACTGTATATGTGGCCACGAGGAAGGAAAAATATTCCATTTCGCACATCGGCCTACTTCCTACAATTTCTATTCCAGCCAGCAATATAACTTTGAACAATTTTTTAAAAAGGATATACCCACTGCAAAATAAAAGAGATATGAAACAATGACATTTGAATAGGTTTATAATTTCCTATTCCTCTATATAATGACATTTTAACTTAAGTCATCTTTATTGAGCATTTCCTTTGAAAATACAGGAGTTGAAGATTTGAACACAATAGGCATAAATATGGAAACAACATAGTACATTCACAAAAAGTACTAGTCTTCAAACTAAGAGACTCAAGGTATAGTCTTAACTATCACTAGTCAATCTTAAAAATTTGAACCAGTCATTAATCCTCCCTAGGCATGAGATTCCTCTCCTCTACAAAATAAGGTTCTACTCAAAGGGCCATCCATGGAATGGCAGCATAAGCAGAGCCTGGGATCATCTCAGGAAAAAAAAGACCTTGGGCCTCATCCCAGACCTACTAAATCAGAATCTGCATTTTAATAAGATCCTTAAGAAATTCCTATGTACATTAAAGTTTGAGAAGCACTAGTCTAAATGATCTATAATTCTATGCAAAGCTTTCATCTAAATTCAAATGTTTCGATTATTTTTTCTTTCCTTATTAAGAAATTCCCTATTAATTATAGTATAATCCTTTATTAGGAAATTTATTATATTAAATATAGTAAATAAACTTCAAGTAGTACTCACTATTAAATAGTTAACAGAAAATGGACCTACAATTAAGAATATTTCTTTCAAAACTGCTTATCAAGTTAGAAGTTCCTTTTCCATATACTAAGTTAAGGCCTCACTAGCAAATTAAGACATGAATGTAGGTGAACATCTGAGTCAAGACGTTGCCACAACAAATTTTTCTCCCACAAAAGGAAGCAAATTTGTATACATAAATAATTCCTAAAGAACATTTTAAGGTGAAGTAGTAGAAGTATTTACTAGAGTAGAGACATAATATAAGCATACTCAAAATTTAAAGCTGAGTGCCCTCTGCATAAGAAAACCAACTGAATTTTTGACTCAGCTACAAAAATGGATGTCCCAAGTTCAAAAGCACAATGAGCAGCCTACAGTAAGGTAGACTCTGAGGGATCTTGCACTGTTACAACATAACATATTAAAGAGAAAAAGACAGTTAAATGTCAGGCGCTTATCAAGAAACTTCTTTGACAGAATCTCTATTCCCAATCTTTAATTTTAAAATCTAAATACATCTATTCAAGTACTAAAACTGCCAAGAAGCAAAAGGACAATGCAGGAATCTTCATTATCAAAAAATCCAGTATCTTAAGAGAAAAAGGGACCTGGCTAAAAATTGAAATAGTTTAAAAGAAAAAAAAAAAGAAAAACAAAACCTGTGCTGTGCTCAAGTTTTCATTCTAGTAAATCCAGAATACCATTTTAGGGGTATGAAGAAGACCATCATTAATTGCAAAGATAAATGACTCAATGGATTTAAATACCATTCTCAACAGTAGCTGCATTTATGTTTCACTTTCTCCCATGTCTTGTATGTGTGGTAAAAAGGCTTTCTGGATTCAGAATTTACCAACATTTCAGGAGGCCAGGAATCTATCATTCTAGAGCTGTACCATCCAAAATAGTATTCACTAGCCATATGTGGCTGCTGACCATTTGAAATATGGATAGTAAATTGAGATGTACTCTAAATGTAAAACATGAAATGGATTTCCAAAGTTTTAGTAGTGTGAAATAAAGAACGTACACAAGATAATTTTATACTGATTTCACAATATTTTGGATAAATTAAATACATTATAAAAATTAATTTCATCTGTTTGTTTTTTCTATTGGGCAGCACTGTTCTAGACTATTACAGAACACATGTACATTTTTAAGAGAGCTAATCAAAAACTCTTGTAAAGACAACATTCAAATTTCAAAATAACTTTTAGGCTTGAGATACTAAAACCTGAAACAGCTACTGAACTTGATTGACATACCAAATGAAAAAGTTATGAATGAAGTTCTGGCAATTTTCCAATGCATTCATCACAATGCTAAATTTAAGAACAGAATTTATGGACTTAAGCTTCTAGTCCACTAAGAGGTCAGCAATCAATTTTAGATGACACTTAGAAATTCAATCTTTTTTGCTGCAACTGCTTTTTCAAAGAAAAATATTGTTTGCTATAGTCCCTACAACCTTCATTTCTCTTCCATATTTGGAAAGCTGACAGCTTCCTTTTTCTTCCTCTAGCCAAGCACCCATACAACCTCACCTAAGAATGTCCCACCCACACATCCCACCCGCACCCACAAACTATGCCCCGTTCTCTTCAAATATAAATCCAATTAATGCCAAATATTCTTCATACAGCCCCAAAAGGATCAAATTTTCAACCTTGCTATTTTTTAAGAAAGATGAATAAAAACACAAATGCAAGTATTGATGAAGACTAACAAAAAAGGTCTGGGTATTTTTGGTATTTAAATGTAAAACCGCAAGTGAAAAAATTCCTAAAACTGGGCATTTTTATTCAAATTCAAAATACTTTACGCCATAAATAAGCTAAAAGCACATCTTGAGCAAGATATTGTGACACATGAAAATGATATGAACTGCGAATTTCGGTTATCCATAAATGAAGTTTTATTGGAACACAACCATGTTTATTCATTTATATACTGTCTATAGATGCTTTGATGCTACAAGGCCAGAGTTGAGGAGCTGCAACAGAAACGGCATAGCCTGCAAAGCCTAAATTACTATGTGGCCTTTCACATAAAAAGTTTGCCAACCCAATATAGAGAGTAATCACCATAATCCATATGGAGTTCTAAAAAAAGCCTTTTATGAACATCCCATTTATTGGCTTGCGGGGAAGCCAGGTAGATAGCAACTGGACAAAACCCCTCCTCCAATTCTACCCTGACTTGAATCAGATCAGCATCATTTTGACTTAATACATAGTGGGTCCTACATACAATTTTGTCTGAAGAGGTTCTAAGGCTAAATAAAAAGATATGAAAATCAAAAACTTAGTTCGTGAATCAGTGTATGGGACAAAAATTATACTGAAATACGTTGCCAGTTATAAAAGTGTTTAAAAATGGGACTTCCAGGTTGGTTAACCTATGGACCTTCCCTCTTTTATCAGGAAGATCATTTGAGGTCTTTTCAACACTCTGATTCTAAGATGAGTCATCTCTCAGAAATGAAAATATATTTTTAAAGACTTCCCTTCTACCATTCAGATATTGTCATAGTTTAACAGATGATGTTTAGGATATAATTATAACGTTCTTATGAAGAAAATTAAACATATGATGTACTAGAAAATGTACAGCATTCCAAGGCAGCCAATTATCCAAAACATAGTAACTGGAAATTTAAATACACCTGTTGGTTATCTTGTTTGGGATTCTGTTTGAGGTAGGACGGAGGCTATGAGATAGAGTAAGTGCCATGTCACTTTACATTCTTCATTTATATCCACATTTTGACAGATTGTTTTTTGATAATGAAGAGGCACATGATATATTTGTTTTACGTTAATAATCTGACTTTGACTATCAATCAAAAGGCTCTTAATGGTCAAGTCTTATAAAAGGTTACTAAGTATGTTTAGACTTTAGTTTTGCCATTCTATCAAAAAGCAATGTACACTAAACATAAAGAAATACAAGTCAGTGAGATAAAATTCCTAGCTCACTTGAAGAAATAAGTGCTGTGTGTAACTGGTTGCATTCCTCAGGGTCACCTCGAGACAGACACTCAGTCCCTAAGGAGCAAGAGTGAACTGGTAGTGATATATTATTAACAGTTGTCAGTTAACAGGCCACTGACAATTTCAATTCCCAAGGAACGCAAATTATCTTTAAAGCTTGTGTATTTTACACACAAAATTTAAAATCTGCAGATTTCTTCTGAGGACAATAAATGTCAACTACTTTTTCATTCTTCTTTTTAGAGCCAAAGTGCTCAATTTAGAGATATATTTAACAGTAATTTTAAAACCAACTTTCGTAACATATGTCATAGTAAATACCAAAACCTGGTAATACTAGCAATGGAGAAAAGAAATGCTGAATTAAAAAAAGTCATTCCTTTTCCACAGCTTAGTCTAGACAAAATACACAATGGTAAGTGATTCTGCACTAATTATATTATTTACTTAAAGAGGGACAAAGTAGTTTGGTTACATAAAATCATACTCTCTTTGCCAACCCTACTTTTATACTCTGTTCTTGCCTAATATTTTCTCTTCCCAAGGGGATTCAAGATTAAGGAAAAGCCTCTCTGCCCGCTAATCTACAATTAACTTACCTTTTATTTTTACATACAAAACATTTGGATTTCCCAAAGTCATCTTTTAAAAGAGTTTAAGAGTCTAGAGCTCTGGCAGGTAACACATAGTTAAGTGGTTTAACCACAACCACAGTAGGGGACTTTTCTCCACTGCTGGTTAATGTATACCATGTAAATTAAGTGCTAACATAAGACTATTCTGAAGTGATTTAGATAACATCTTAAGACTGAAAATAGATTTTGAATTTCTGCCCTCCTCTACAACATAATCTCTTTAAGCTTCTTATCTAAATTAGATGCTGGAATCAAACCAGCTAAGTAACACATACACAAAGAAAAAAAAAAAAAAAAAAGAGAGAATGTAGATATCTATACCTAAAAACTTACCTTGATACTGTCATAGGACCTCTTCCATCCTTGTCATATCCCCCACGCCCTCTACCTCCTCCCTGTGACCCGCCATATCCTCTATTATCTTCTCCATACCTACTCACATCACGACGGTCATCTACAAAAAAAATACATACATAAGTAAATTATTATCATGTCTGACACAGGCTTCTCATAACAGAATCTTAAATGGCTCTTTAGGTCATACATCATGTCCTTTGGAAATGGCACATGGACACAAGAACTCAAAGGCAAGTTATCATAAAACCATCTGGAATTAAATGTATTTAAGAATTCCATCTTTGTTAAATTCCACTGCTAAAGTGAGACAGCAAAACGGTGAGGTGGATTATCAACATTTGATGTGATGATAATGTGGAATAGTTTACATTAGGTTACAGAACCCTAATAAATTAGATGAAAAGCATAACCCCAATCTTAAAAGTTATTACCTTCTTCACCTCAGAAATATTTAAATGCAAATTAAGCATGGGCAAGGAATAACTGGATTTCCAAACTCAAGAGATACTTAAAACATATATTCACTTAAGATATTCAGTGAATGAACTTCCACTTTTACTCATTCATTTATTTGTTCAATTATTCAACAAATATCTATTGAGCACTTACTATGAAACAAGCTCTATCCCAGGCAATGAAGGTACAAAAATGAGTAAGAGAGGACCTTTGCCCTTGAAGCATTTTCATGGCATGGATAGATTTCTAAGTATTAGTGGTATATACAAAGTGCTAGAGGAAAACAAAGTAAAGAATGACTAGCCCTTCTTAGATGAAGTCAGAGAAGGCTAATACAGGATCATAACTTCCTCGAAGCAAGCAGACCACCACTACCAAAAGAACTGGAAGCAGCAACATTTGTCAAGTGATCAGAGTTGACTGAGACGGCAAAGGAAATTTATGTAATCAGCCATGGAAAAGTCACATGACCATTCGGGAGTCTAAGAAGTTCAGAAATAGAAATCTAATAAACTGGTTTTGACGGCCATGAGAGAACACTCAAATTCTTACAAACGGTTGAAATCTTATGTAGGTTTTTTTATACAAAACTCAGTATACAAGTAATTCTTTAAGCAGAATAAAGAAAAATAAGAGGTCATTATATCTTACCTTGTGTGTGGTGGCTGTAATTTTCCCTTTGTGAATGGTAGGGCTGCTGGTTTTGATTATAGGAATCATGCTGCTGATCATAATTTGATGGCTCATCATATGAACCTTGATGTGGATCATAGCCTGACTGTTGGTCATATGAATCTTGTTGACCATAGTCTGACTGGTCATATGAAGGCGCTCTTCCACCTTGGCTAAACAGAAATCAAGAACTTGAGAGATTTTATAAAAGAATTGTGTTCACTGTAACAAGTCAACTGAGGCTGATATAAAATGCCTGACCAGCTAGACCTCAACCATATTTATTATTTTCTGATGGAAATCTTTTAGTCTTTTATCTACAAAATCTTCTCGCCAATAATCTTCAATTTCACTTTCACTGAAGAGATACATTATGAAAAAAACCACGTGCACCTTTGAAAACATCACTGAAGCTAAAAATCACTATGGTTTTTACATCTCCTTGAATTTAAAAAAAATTAAAGATGCCACAAAGTACAGTAATATGTCTGATTCTTTAACGAAGATACCACAAGTACTGAGTCCTTTTAATAGTTACATGTAAAGGCTCTTTGTCCCTAAGTTTAACAATGTTATCTCAGTATTTTGGGAACTATTTTCTTATAATTATCTTTAGATTCTACAGTACATTCTTCTAATTACTTCAATAATAAATTTTAAAAAACAGTAATCATTCAGATTTTTTAGTCTGAGTAAAAGAAATTTGCTTTGTGATCCCAGTTTTTTTATCTGAAAAATTCAAAAAGAAAATTCTAAGTATGATCTGAGGAATATGACTATCAATTACCGGCTCTCAGGATGGAACACTTAATTGAATCTGAGTTCTAATTTTTACTTTTAAAAAAAATCTCATAACTGAATAGTCACATCTTATTGTGTCAGATGATCCAATCAATACGTCCCCCAACTTCCTACCCAAATCACATCACATCAATAGTCAGAACTCTAACATTTCGCTTTAAAATGGCTGGCACATCAAATCTAACATTTCTCTTTAGTCTACATTTATGTCATACTTCCAAAAATATATCCTTATAAAAGGATTCTCCTTAAATTTAAAACTAACCAACAGGGCTTGAAGAGTTCTTCCTTCTAATGTAACATGCTTTCTGGATATTACTCTCTACATTTGTACTCACTTTCTAATTTCAAACCGCTCTAATTTAATCTATAAGACTGACAATTTGACCTCATAAATCTTTCTTCAACACTTTTAATTAAATTTCACTTAGAATAATTTTCTTCACTGCAGAGAAAATACTAGTGACCTCATTGTTTGCCTCATTTTTTAGCTGTATAACCCAACAAGCTATATGATTTTAACTTCTCTTTACCTTTATAAAATGGAGATAATTACTGACACTATTTTACAGTGGTGGTTAAAGATCAATTAAATTAGAAAATGCAAAAGCATTTCACAAAATGTAAAGCACAATAAAAAGTTGCCATTAAAATTATTTTTTTCTATTAATTTTTATTATGATGACATTGGTTAATGAAATCTAGTAAGTTTCAAGTGTACAATTCAACAGTAAGGCAAATATATATTGCACTGTATGCTCACCATCCATAGATTTCTGTCACCACATAGCTATTATTAAAATTAATAACAAGTACAAACTCCTCAAATCTAAAAGTTAAAGAAACTATACAATCTGTAAACTTGCTGGTAAATATTCACATACCTATATTAATAAAATATATTTTAGGGTATGTGAAATATGTGGGTAGGTTTTGGAACTTTTTTTAACATTTTTGTCCCTGAAAAGGTAATACATTAAAATGGTTAAAAATTAAAATAGACATAAAAGTAAGCAATGAGAAGTCTTTTATAAGCAGGTTTTTATTTAATAGGTATAAAGAGAGTTCCATATTTTTTTTTAACATTTAAATCATATTAAAAATTTTACAAATAAGTATCAAATAACAGTACTGACAATTTCTACATTCTTCCTAACACAAAACTATAAAATTCATACTCCATCAAAACTTTTCTGAAAAAAAATGTTTAAAGCTAGGAGTTTGTTGCTGAAATTTGTTTACTACCCAGTGTTATTTCCACTGCCCAACACAGTCTCAGTATTTTTACTGTTTTCTTACCCTCCTGGTGATTCCGTGTTTTGCTGTCCCTGGTTATTATAAGATTGCTGGCCATAGGAGCTCTGCTTTTGATTCTCATAACCACCGTAGGATTGTGAATAACCTAAAGATTGGATGGATATACCTTTTAATAACGGTTCTGATTTTTAAATTTGTAAAGTAGCAAATTTAACAAACCAGTCCAACCTGATTGGCTTTGTCCATAACTGGAATAGCCGCCATAGTTCTGTCCATATGACGAATCAGTAGTTTGCCCATAGCCAGAATAGCTCTGAAATTTAAGTAAATAAAAGTTTCATCACCCACTTGAGATAAAAATAACTATAAAAAACACAATTTATATTTTAACCTACTTGTGGTGCTTGTCCATAACCTTGATTGCCTTGATTTCCGTAGGAATAACTGTAAAAGAAAAATGTACTACTTGAAAGAAATGTGCTAGGATTTAAAAGCTTAAAGAACCCTATCTTTATTTTCAACTTTCAACTCAAATACAAGCTTCTTTCGAGAAAGTGTCAATCCGCCTGTCTCTGAATTTATACTGAAAGGTGATAATCAAAGACAGTTAACATAAATGAAGTCACTCCCAGACCTCTTGCATGCCAAACATCAAAGTTTCGCTTTTACAATCCCCCACAAATAAACAAAACTTCACCAGAGCTAGAAAATCCAAAGAGATTATGCTTTGGGGTTAGAGATAGGGAATGACTACAAAGCAGCAAGTCCCATAGCAAATATCTGAAGCAGAAAAATGATGGCCTTTTAATTTAATCACTTTAATCAATTTAGCTGTGTTTTGATAGATTAATTTCTTCCTACCATTTGCCTTATATCTACCTTTAACTTTGTAGAAAAGGCAGAGGGTGGCACTAAAAGTCCAACTTTGCACCTCAGTAATTAGAGGCATGTATAGCTTCACAGTACTATCAAAGAATGAAATTATTTTGCATTTTGTGTCGTAGCATAGACTGCTATAAAGTGACTAAATTACCTTCCTCAGATTTGAATTCTTTAATTTTACAGCACATAAGCTCTAACAAGTCAAAAACATATTTTCTGAATACTTGCCAAATAAAAATAAAACATCTGCAAAAAAATTTTTGCCATTTTAGAGCTATCAAGTGCTAACAGAATTTAACTTTCTAAAATCTATTTCACTGAATAAACATTTGCTAGTTGCCTACTATGAGGTTAGTACTATCCGGTAAGAATAAAAATGTCAAATCTGTATTTATGAACCTTAAAACTTGATGACAGAAGATATTTGAGATGCTATTCTGAATATCTCACTGAGCTGCAAAACGTTTATAGTATAAATTAAAGGCTATATTTCTGGTAAGCAAGAGAACTCTACTGCATGTAAACATTCATATTAAAACGGACTTCTTTTTATTGTTAGCATGATAAAGAGTCTTTAAAAAATATTCAACATTTCTATTATAGTACTTCTAGAAAATCTGTTCTCCCTTAAAAATATTAGCATATTACATACAATAAAAAAAATGCTTTTTCTAAGACCCTGTTATAGCTGAATTGCTAAATCCTTTTAATAATTTTTTTTTTAACTTTCCCAAAGAAAACTATCTTTAGAATACCTATGAAATTTTATTTTTTAATCTCTAGGGGACATCTGATTATTTACTGATTCACACAGCCTTTAAAAAAAAAAAAAAGGAAGAAATGTTTCACAGAACCTATTTACAAAGGCTAACTCTTTCTCCTTGACAAGCTAATATTTAACTCTCTTAAGACATCTAGATACCAAATCTAAAGAGAGGCCTGACTGAACTCATCTTTTTTTCTCAGTTCTTTTTCATGGCATTATTAAAACATATGTATACTTTACCTTTGCTGCTCACCCCCAGATTGACCGTAACTTCCAGAATCTAAAACACATAAAAAGAATTTTAAATCTGATTTAACATTATGCTTCCTTCAAAGGCTGACTTTAGATCTTACAGATGAAATGTAATAAGAAAATGTCATAAAAAGGAACTATGGAAAGAAAATCTACAAGTTAAAAATACTGTGCAAGAAGAAATCTGTACAAATATTTGCTGTTTACAGTAACTACGTCTTTGAAAACTACACACATGTCCTGACGGTCACAAGAACCAAGTGAACAAATGTGAAACAATCAGTCAAAAATCCATCCTATTAATAAAAACTCAAAAGCTCAAGTTCTACTATCTTTATATACAAAAAGACATCTATTAAACTTAATCAGGGCCAAAAGGGGGATGACGCACTGACAAGATAAATATCCAGGATAACATTTACTTTGCACATCCTCCCCTGCCCAACATGCAAACCATTCCCTTGTAATGGATTGCTTTGGCTGTGGCAACAACAAAAAGATCTGTGAAGATTTGGTAAGAGTAACTGTTAGTTGTTTAACCACACTGATATACTAACTCATCAAAACCTACTTCTAGTTTCCTTTTTGGCAATAAAAACTACCGAGGCAGGCATGAATTGAATAATATGCATCAAAAAACAGGAAAAAAGTTTGAACTATGAGCTTTTCTCAATACTTCAAAAATGTGTTATATCAAAATTTTCTGAATAAGCTCTATCCTTTAGGATTCTACTCAGAGTCAAATGAGTAAGTTTATTACTGATGAATAAGAGTGATATTATAAGAAATACTTCCAACTGCAAAAAAATGACTGAGTCTCACACTACTGACCATTAGGCCCAACCTCACCCAATTTGAAACAAAACCATTTGTTGTTAGACTGTTATGAAAACTCACCAAAAATCAAATCAGTGACTTTTTCATTCAATTTGTATAAAGCTACAATTTGAAAACACTGCCATTGACTTTAAGTGAGTGACATCAAATTAGCCCCTTTTCTGCAGTAGAGAGTATCTCCAATCAGACTAAACAAATTACTTTTTTAAATCCACAATTATAAGCATTTTGAATGCAATCCTGACACCAACTACTTCTATGAATGTGAAGGACATAAGGCTACCTTAGATGAAAAAGAAAAACTGCATCAATGCCATGCCCATGATAAAATGACTCTAGATTTACAGCTAACCACCAAATAAGAAAAATATGAAAAGGATATAGACTCTAACTGGACCACAGAAATTATTTTTATCTATCAAATAGGGAAGGAAATTAGCTTCAACCAAATCAAAAACTGTAAAGGATTATTGAGGGGTTCGGGTAGAACAAATGAGTAAAACTTAAGATGCCCTGAGGACACATGAAACTTTAAATTACATCCGAAGGCATGAATGTAGAGTCCAAGATCTGTGTCTATCCCTCAGACAAAATTATAGACATACACGACACATAGGTCACGTGACTCTGGCTCAAATCCTGTAAATACTGAGTCCTTAACTATAACTGAGTCACTTCAGCCCTCTGAAATTGTCAATCTGACTTCTTTAGCTGGCTAAATAAGCTTATTAACCAGTAAG
This sequence comes from Pteropus vampyrus, assembly GCF_000151845.1. Lineage (NCBI taxonomy): Eukaryota > Metazoa > Chordata > Mammalia > Chiroptera > Pteropodidae > Pteropus > Pteropus vampyrus. The sequence continues at coordinate 819,109 of NW_011889139.1, read as the reverse complement.
TCTGACCCTTAGTATAAATACTTGAGAAAGCACAGATGGTTTATTCTCATCAAAAAAAATCATTTAAATATTATTTATGGCATTTCAAACAAATGGTCATTAAGAATACTTGACACTTGAGCCTTGTATCTGGACCCATCAATTATTTAGAAGCGCTTTTATTTCCTTCTGCATGTTTAAGGTTTTGTTTTTGTCTTCTCATTATTTTCCATTGCAGCCAGAAAAGGTATTTTCTGTATTACTCTTGATATTTGTTAGAATTTGCTCTCATGCTTTTCCCCTAGTAAATATTTTATTTGCATCAATGTCTCCTATGTGCTTAAAAATAACTGTGTATTTTCTAAATGATGAATGAATTGTTAAACCTATATGATGCTTGTTAGTTGCATCGTTCACCTCTTACTGTTTGGTCTGCATGATCTATTAATTACAGAGAGAGAGGTATGTTTTTAAAAATTCCGTTTGACTAAAGAGTTATTTGGTTTGGTTTTGGGGGGTTTTGTTTTGCTTTCTATATTTTGGTTATAATGTTAGGCACATAAAAGTGCAGATTTACATCTTCCTGAATTTCCTTTTAACATTACATAAATACTATCATTCAAAATGTCCACTTTATTCTGTTAACAACCTTTTGGTTGTTTTCCTGGCTAACCTTTTTCTATCTCTATAGTTTTAACATTATGTTTTAGGTATGTCATTTCTGAACAGTATATAGCTAGATCATTTTTTCCCAATGCGAGAATCTTTGTCTTTAAACTGGTGTTTTGTATATTTACTAGTTATTTTATTTATTTCTACCTGCCTATATTGGACTTTCTACTTAACAGGATTTTTATCTTGAAACTCTGTTCCTGCCTTCTATTGGATTTTTACCCCTTTTCCCACTGTTTTATAAGCAATACATTAAATTTCTGTTATTTTAATAAGTTACCATTCATAATTTTATTCAAATTAACATGAATTCTTGGCAAAGTTCAAAATGATTAACCTCCACTAGAATATAAGAACGTTAATAACAATGCCAATCACAGCCTTCACCTATTATTTTGCTCCATTTTCCCCATCCTTTTGCTTCCACTTTTTTAAAATCTCTAAATGTAATCATTTTAATCTTGTGTTCCAGTCATTTGCTTTTTGTTTACTGTTTGCCTCCTCTAGTTTTTTCATCCTACTCCTCCCTTCTGAGTTTAACTTATTTCAGCAAAGACATGAAAGTGGCAGTCTTAGTCTTTTTATTTGGGTAAAAATTACGAGGTCAATGGTTACTCTTTCCTGTAAATTCCAAGGATCATTTCACTATTTTCTGGCTTCTTATAACTTTCAGGTGTATCAATCTTATCATTTCTTTTCCTCTGGTAGGTCTGTTATTGGTATTCCAATACACAGTTTCACATCAGTGTATATACGTATAAACTTTTACGTCTGTTTGCAACTACTGTGTTGATGCAAAAAATTTATCAATTTTGGAAAACTATCAATTATTAATTCTTCCATTTTTTTCCTCAAATTCAGATGTATGACAGGACTTTTCAATCTATTTCTCATGTTCTTTAATTTTTTGTTTTTATCTTTAGCCTTCTGAATTGAATTCCGGGTAATTATATCACATCTTCCACTTCATTATTTCTATGTGCAATACAACTTACCCACTTTTTATATTTCTAGAAGTTATATTTGGTTCTTTTCCAAATCTCTGTAGCCTTTTCTCATAATGTCTTGCTCTGAAAGTTGGTTCCCTTTAGGTTTTTAATCATTATAAATATATAACATTCACTTTCAGGGTATTTATTTATAAGAGGTTCTAATCCCACCTGTCACTCATTTTCATGAAATGTTTCGAGTTCTACAATATTTACTGTGAACTCATCTTTCCCAAGCATATGACTCCTTGTTGACCTAGAGTGTGGATTTCTCCCAGAAAAGTTTTTCATTTGTTTCTACCAAGAACCCCAAAGGTATTACCAACTCAGAACCAATTTTTACGTTAATTACTTGGCTTAAGGTTCTCAGATCCCATAACTAGCCTATGTACATCCAACTGTATGAAGCACAGGTCCACATTATGAATTCTGAACATTTTTGTTTCACTTAGGGCCCAGGCTTCCTTGTTATCTCTTAGGCTGGTACAAAAGTTTTTTCTAGTTCATTCCTTCACAGAAGATAGTCTTTCAAACATCCAGGTCTTACGTAAGGGTCTCCACTCCCATTACCTGGCTCTCATGGTCTCAAAGCTCTCCTGTCCTTAGTTTTAGTTACTTGGGCAATAAAATCCCAGATTCTAAATGATGAGACCTATACCCTCCTCCCCAAGGCAACCACCAAGTTAGCTCTGTGCCTACCATTCTGACTTCTACTTTATTTCTGGCAGCTGGGGCTTGCCCTTTTTTTCTAAGTTCTTGCATCTTTAGGTGTTTGTAGATACAGAGGATTTTCAAGTTATCTTGGTCTGACATTATCACTGAAATGAAAAGTATCTAGACTTTGTAACTTTTATATGTATAATTGGTATTATATTTATAATTTTAATTTGAAAGGAGTCAGATAATTCACATTTGTAAATAGTACTTGGAATGTCTGAGAGTCTGACAACATTTACTACTTTATTGATTACATTAAGTGTTTATATGTTATTAGGTTTTATAATTCTGCCCTGTCAGGCATCTGGAGTGGTTGAGTCAATATGATAAATTTCTAAGTGTAGTTTGGAATGTTTAAAGGACTTAACCTAACTTAATGCCATTAGCTGTTGAGGGAACGGACTTTACTGTTAAATTTATTAACTTAAGCATTCACTGAAAAACAAGTCAAAAGCATTACTCCTATTATTATACAAAGTCAAAAGTATTATTTTTTATACACATTACAAAATGTAAATATATAACACTAAAAAGATTCTACTTTTAATTTAGAAACGATGTTATTAAATCATTCTTTTCACAGGTGAAAGCCAATCTTTGATATTTAAAAAAAACCCTCAAATTAAAAGTGACAAACATCTAGTGTCCTAGTAATTTGAATATCAGTACTAACAGGTAAACCAGCTCACATACTAATTTGACACAATGAAAATCCCAAATTTTACAAACAGTAAACCTCTAAAATTTAATTTTCCATAAAAGCTACCTAGTCCTATAAAATTAAGCCATCATTTTATACCAACAATTATGTTAAAAATCAAGACAGGCCAAGGTTTTAATGAGCACTGTTTCCACTGAAAGCCATAAATTTCGCCATGAGAATCCAAGAATTTTTCTTTTTAACCATGGATGGGTTACACATCTGCCTGAGGGTGTACTTCTATGTACTTCTGTGGAGCTTTACCAGACTTCATTCCAAATTATGCACCTAGTAAAATATGTACCAATGTCTACTTCGGGGTAAGGAACTATTTGTTTGAGGATTAAATAAATGGAAAGAAACATTAAAAATGCCCCTCTCCCAAAAGATCAATATTCTGGCTTAAGATCAATGTTAATCTAAGGAATGTTTATCGTTCTTCTGTCCATATCCTATAGTTTGGTCGCTTCTTAGCCTACTGCTTTCTTTTTGGTCACACATTTCCATCCTTCTGCAAGAATGGATTACTGGGGGCTTTTATTTAAATATCAACAGGCTCTCCCTTAAAAAAAAATGTAAAGATTCTGTCAGAAGTCATTTTCATCCCAACCATATGGCTTCAAGGAAATGTTCTCTTTTTCCACCTGAAAAGTGGTATCTAACTCTCATGGTTTCTATCAAGTGGTTGTTGAGTCTTTGCAGCCAGTGATGCACCCAACAACAGAGGACCTTGTGCGGTCAGCTAGTAACTAAATTATGAGAACACACATGTTCCAGACTTTATATTCTGGGTTAGCAGGATCTAAACTGGCTGTGATTTAGAGACCAATGCCTCTTTTCCTCTTCCACACAATGGGGGGGGACTCTATCAATTTAAATGCTTTATTGAAGACTGCCTTTCTTTGATATGTTTTAAGGTAAACGCCGTATGTACCTACAGGAGCCTGTCGATAATAGAAAAAGCTCTTTCAAGCTCTTGCAGGAGAGAAAAAACTGATGGGAGAATGACAAAGGGTGAAGAGGAAGCTGAATTATATGCAAACACCCCCAAATGGAATTCGGGTAGTTACGACAGAGGGAATGAAGATAAGCAGAATTTCGTGGAAGGCAACGTCCTTTTGAAAGGGCTCCCAGGGCGTCAAGGCCTCCACCTGATGAATGGGTGAGTCAGAAGGCCCAGCTCCACTCCGTGGATGGGGAAACTGAGGCACGAGGCGACGAGACGACTGGCCCGAGGCCTCGCTGAAAGATCTGAGGCGGACGGAGAACCAGAAGCACGGATTCTCTCAGGCTGATGCTCTAATCACGGGCTCCCCCCACCCCGCCCTTGTGATGGCGTAGACAACCTCCGCCTCCGACTCACACCTTGCCCCGGGAGCCGCACGTCGCCTCAGGTTCCAAGGACAGGATCAAAACACAGAGGGCCGAAGCGCTCCCGCCGTGATTTGCAGACGGAAAGCGTTGAGAGCGTGCGTCCCTCCAGTCCAACATGGCGGCGGCAGCGTCCGTCCCCCCACCCCCCAGCCTCCCTCAGAGCCGGAGGCTTTCCCTCGGGGCCTTCCAGTGGGCGGGAAGACGACCCATCCCCTCCAGCACCCTTCTCGCCGTTGCCGCTGCTAGCTGAAGGAATCACCTACCCGACATGACTAACGGCTGCGGCGCGGAGCCCACACAGCCCGCCGAGAACAAGGAATACGAGACCCAAGCGGCGCAGCGGCCGAAGATGTACTGAGGTCGGCGCGGCGGGCTGAGCCCGACTGCGGGGCCTCGGCAGCCAATCAGAAGACAGTGGGCGGTACCATGGAGTCACTGCAGGAGGGGTGGTTCTGTACTAGTATCAGCCTCCGAATCCTGAGGACTTCAGAATCCCTCTCTGTTTGCCCCTCCGCGGACGATACCATTATTGAGAGGGAACTGAGAAGAGAAAGTACCAATGTCGTGATCGGGATGGGGGAGGAAGCCGAACCTGCTTGCTCCGTCCTCATCATTTACAGTCCTATTTCTCATTTTATTGGGTCTGAGAGAGTTTGAGGTTAGGAAGCGAAAGAAGATAGAACTTATAAACACAAACTATTTGGTTAGAAACGGCCTATCTTCCCCTAAAATTTCGAATGGTATGCCCTAGTTCACTCTACTTGGACTACCGCTTGAGCCGCCTGGGGGCGTCAGGAATCGACGAGCTCGGCAGCGCGAAGTCGTGATGAGCTCAGGTGCCCGATCGCTTCCCGGTTTGTTGTAACTGCCTTGTCAAGTAAAAAATAGACTACAAGGTGACACTAAAACACGCGCGTGCATTAAAACGAAATCGCACACAGACCGGCTACTAAGATGAGGTGCGATGGGGTGTAGAGCTTCAGTTTTCAGTGCTATCATCATACCTTACATCATCTCATTTAATTCTCACGACAGGTAGATGAAATGTTATCCTCACGTTACAGAGAAGGCAGAATTCACCTGCTTTAGGTCGCACAGCTAGTAAATGCACAACGTGGAATTTGAATCCTAGTAACCAGATACCACTGCCTGTGGGTTTAACCATTACACTGTACTGCCTAGAGGGAGCTAGAGCTCTGGAGTGTGAGACAAAACTGAATGTTCAAAGAGCACACAAGAACATTTTTTCCCCGAGGGCAAGATGACATCCGAGGCAAACCATAAGTGGTGAGCAAGAGTTGACCAAGTGAAGTAGGGGAAAGTGCTTTGGATTAGTTGCAAAATAAGTAATTCAATATGTTCCAAGTTTACCTGAGGGGAGGGGGTGGCGGGTGAATGGTAGTAAATGAAACCAGAAAAGTAGCTGAGACCTTGTAAAGTACCTGAGAGTCTGTTATCGTGAAGACAGTGGGAACCCCTTATCGGAGGATTTTAAAAGAAGATTAGATTTGCATTTTCAGGCCTCAGTACCAAGAACATATAAAGATGAAAAGTACCTAAAAACAAGGAGACCAATTAGGTGGCCAGTGCAATCATTCTGGTAAGAGATCGTAGCAGCATGAACTTAGGTTGTGGCTGTGGAGATGGAGGTAAGTGAAGAGATCCCCGAGATACTTAGGCAGTAGACTGGACCAGACCTGGTGAACAATTTGGGTGGGAGAAGCTAGCAAAGAGAAATCTGGGGTGAATTCTGGGTTTCCCACTTAGGCAAGTGGACAGATGGCATGTCATTCACTGTGATAAATGACAAGAGGAGGAGCAGGCTGGGGTGGAGGTGAAGCAATATGTCCAGAATTAATGCCTTCAGTTCAGAAAAAAAGCATGAGGTCATCTCTCTTCATTATACCAACAATAATTGTGCCTTCAGCTCTGGATTTAGAGGGTCACAGAGCTCTCTAGACAGGTCAAAACAAGCAAGGCTAAAGGAATAAAAATTCTTTCATGACTAAAAACAGTTTAGCTGTTCAGCTTATATGTTGAGGAAGGCAACCCAGTAGAGGAATAAGTATGTGCGATAGATAGCAGGAAGGAATTGGGTTATTGACAGGAGAGACTCTAGATTGTTCTTTTTAATATTTTAGAATCGGGATTTCTTTTAAAAGGACAGGAACACAAAGTATTGCTCATCATTGACTCCTTAAGTTTATACCACCATTCATCTATTCATTCATTCATTCATTCATTCATTCATTCATATATTCTTCATTCAACTGCCATCTGCTGAGGTCTACTAGGTGTCAGGCCCTGGAAGGCCCTGGAAATAAATAGGAAGCACCGCAACCCCTCTTCTCCAGAAACTGCAATCTCAGAACAGGGACAGTATAAATCTGTGATTCCAATCAACTACTAAACATGCTAGAATTGGAGGATGCAAAGGGTGCTCTGAAAACACTGAGGAAGTTCATCTAGCCCATGTGAAGAGTGGAGTGGGCATTAAGGAAGACTTCCTGCAGGAGATGCCTCTTAAACCGAGCTTTGAAGAAAGAACAGGAATGATCCAGGGAGTGTATATCAGGAACAGCGTGCTCCAGGGTTAGAGCTGTATTTGTGAAGACTAGGAGAGAGCAAAGTTCTAGGAATTTAGTCTGGCTGGTCTGTAGAGTTGCAGGAGTGTGAAGTGGCGATAAATGTAGTGAAAGAAGTAGGCAGAATCTGCAGCTTGAAGGGCCTTTGTGTGCCTTGTGGAGGAGTTGGGATTTTAAATTTAAAACCATGGGGAACATCTGAGGAATCTGATCAAAGGAGTGACATTTAGTTTTCTATATCCACTATCTCTTTTAATCTTCTGGATGCCCTATGAAATAGGTATTGCTGTTAAGCACATTTTGTAGATGAGAACTCTGAAGCTCAAGATGAAATTCTTTATCAAACCCAAGCCTTTGGACCAAGCCAAGTGTTCTTTTTACAGTATTCCTGGTCTCCCAAACTCGAAACAGGTCTCCTCCCAGGTCTTCGCTGCTCTGGGGTTTTATTCCAAGGATCCTGCTCTGCCGCAAAGGGACTCACACATTACTCCTATGCCCTCCTGCCCTCCAGGTTTTTGCCTGGGCATGATTATCTGCAACAGACTTCACCCAGTTATTCTTCATGCTACAAAATCCTGCTCCTTCTACCTCCACTATCCTGTCTCAGTCTGTATATTTAGGGAAAACAGCAGGTACATTTTACATATCAGCTTTAGCAGAATGTATCTGCAAAGATCTTGGTACTGGGTCTGTTTGCCCCTGATCTATCATTCGTCAAGTCCTCACATGGGGAGCTGATCCCTGCAGATTGCATTTCAGTTTCAGAGATTCCTTCAGGCGGTAGCTTCCAACTGAAATCAGCCAATGGGTGTCCTGGTGGGACATTAGATGATAGAAAAAGAGAGGAGCAAGGGGTATTTCTTCCTATCCCTCTCTTCCGTGGTGGTGGTAGTGGAGGATGTCTCAGGCAGCTGCTGTTTCCTCCAGAGCTCCAGTTTCCATGACTTACCCTGGCTCCTGGGCTCCAGAAACCCCACTCCTCCGTTTATTTCTCCAGCCTATGGCTGGTAGAGTCTTCTAGCTATTGTTTAAAAAAGGAAAGAAAGAAAGGAAGGAAGGGAGGGAGGGAGAGAGGAAGGAAGGAATAACAGGCCCAAACAGTCACTTCTGCTAAGCCATGTCACCAAACCAAACTTAATAACTAACCTAATTGCAGTTTCAGCCTCTCCCAGGAGTGGAATTTTAAACCAATACATTTGAAATTTCCTGATCCATGCTAGTGAAGTAATCTGCCTGATAAGGCCCCCTGCCTTTCCCTAAGGGAAGATGTCTATGCCTGAAATAATCCACTCTTAATTTAGGTCCACCCTCTTTCTTCCTATAAAAAGGTTTGTACAATTCATCGGAGTGCTCTCCTGGTGATTCATGAATTGCTTAATAAAACCAATTAGATCTTCAAAATTAACTCAATTAAATTTTATTCTTTAACTCTATTGATAATTTCTGAGTTGCCTCCGTTCCGTTTGACTTCCCAACCCTTCCACCGCCAGGGTAGGGCCTTGTAGGACCCTTTAAGGACTGTGAGTGAACTTAAAGTGAGAAGGAAAGCCATTAGAGGGAGCCACTTAGAAGTCCTGCAGGAACTGGCCTGGTTTTTACCAGGATTACTCTGGCTGCTATCTTGAGAATAGACTGTAGAGGGCAAAAGAGGAAGGAGGGAAAAAGGTCATTGCTCCCATCAGAGTAAAAATCAGATAATGATCTTTTGCCTCTTTTGAAATTCTGTGGAACTCACAGTTATACCACAAATTTCAACGCTTGCCTCCCTAATTAGAGGCCAATTTATTCTCTAGTTGCGTTGCATCGTCCATCTCTGAACCCCTCAGTGCCTCTAATAGTACCTGAAATAATGGGCGCTAAAAGAAGGGGGGGACCTTGTTTTTAATGAATGAATAAATTTTTTAAATGGCACAACTTGTCTCTCTCACTTGTCTGTAAACTCCTGAAGCTCAAAAACCTTATCTAGGCCTTTCTTATGTCTCCCAAGTGTTCATTGAGTGTTTGTTGAACGAATGACAGCCTGCTCTGTGCCAGGTGCTACAGGCAGTAGTAGCCATCATCATCACCCTCCCACCCCCACCCGCCTCAGAGGCGTCCCTGGAGCCCTGCTCCTCCAGCCTTCCTAGAGAGCAAGGCTTCTGCGAAGATTACCCTGAGGTTCCACTTTGGCAGAGGAATGCTCCTTGTAGGTGACCAGTCTACCCTGTCCTCTGGACAGTGGCAGGCACTTCCTGTTTGGGGTGGAAAGGAACCAGACAATTTCCTGTTAGCAGGTCTTTTGAGCACAGCAGCAGATGCCGATTAGGTCCTGGCCCAGCCTTTCAGGTCAGATGCCTGGCAGTTAGATAGCCTTTATGTGGAAAGGAAGTGGGGCACAGCGCCAAACTGACCAGGCTTTTATTGTGCTCCTTGCAAGTCCCCTGGGTCCTGGTGTGAGTAAAAAACAAACCAGAAGAGGCTGACGCCCAGCAAATCGTGATGAGGGTTAGGGGAGCCAAAGAGCACTGCCTGGCAAGGAGGTGCTCATGTAATTGTCCTAGGGCGGGCTTGTGTATGTTGTCTGGATGTGAGCACACTCAAATGTGAACCTGTGTAAAGAATACATGTGTGTATGCTTGTGTCTGTGCACCCACTATCTAGCACTTGATAAAATTTAACACTTAATAATTGTCAAGCTTGCTCCCCACAGCAAATTGGAGCACTAAAAAAGGCAGGAGTTACTGTTGTCCCATTTTAAAATGGCAGAAACTCAGTGGTTAGTTGACTTGCAACTTTTAAGAGAATGCGGGGAAAAAAATCAAGATTCAAACCCAGGTCTGTCTTGCTGCAATGTTTTTTTGCTTTTTCTACTTCCATATGAGCCTATGCATATATGCATATGTACAAGGGGGTAAATAGGGAGATACACTTGTGAATGTGACCCAGACTGATGAGCCCGCATCCGTATGTGCTAGAGAGAAGAAATTTCTCTTCTAGAGGCAGAAGCAATTGTTAGAAAGTCAGGGCTTCTGGATTGAATCACAGCTAAAAATGCACAGAGGTTATGGTGAATAATGAATACAAATGATCATACCTAAAGTTCTCACAACTTTGTGGAAAGCCTCCTTTCAGCTCTTCCAAGCTAATCTCATATCCTCTTTATTCCTCTTCTCATTCTTATTATTGTGGTTTTTGGAGGTTGATCATTCTATTAGTGCCTTTCTCCAGACTCCAGAATTCCTTCTGATAAAATCTGCTTTGTGTTATGCACACTTCCTGGGAAGGAGGAAAGGGCAGAGACAAAGCTGATTGTTCCTCATATTATGAAAAGAGAAACTGAGGCCCAGAGGGGCCTTGTCCAGGTGGACACATCCTGCTTGATTCAAGGGGTCCTGGCCAGCTGTTGCCTTCTGTCAGAGAAGAAGGAATGACCCAGGCAGCTGCCAGCTAGGGCAGGCAACATGCCCAAGCCCTGGCATGAGTTCCACAGAAGTCCTGTCCACTCTTGAATGGCTGGGATGCAATGTGGATCTGAACCAAGTCTAATGCAGGAGGGAAAAGAAGCAGCTCTCTTTGAAGAGGAGGTGTGGAGAGGACTGCCAGCCCAGCTGCGTCAGGAACCTGCCCAGTCAAGATAGAGAGGGAAGTAGAAAGCCAGACCCTTGGAAAACCTAGTGCTTTCTTCCTCTTGAACATTGGTATCTAGTATTTAGTGATTAAGTGGATCTGGAGTAAGGCTCTGGAATCTGAATTTTAATATGTACCTCCACATTAAATTTGACTTGAGGTGAGAAAGTATAGTGTTTAAGGGCCTAAGATCTGGACTTACACTCCAGGTTTGAACCCTGGCTCCATTACTAGATTTGTGACTTTGGACAAGTAATATCTTTCTGTGCCTCAGTTTCCTCGTCTTTATGATGCAATAAGAATACTTATAATAGTAGCTTTCTCATAAGGAAGCTGCAAAGATTCAATGACATAATTTATGTATAACACATATATGGCACATGTTAATTTCTCAACAAGTATTTACCATTATTACGGTTCTAATATCTTATTCCCATCCCTACCAGAGGAAGGAATAATGGTATTGAATTAATATAGCAATTTGTCAACACAGTATTGTTTTACATGTGGATGATCTTTGGACTGAGCTTTGAGAATCCCTTCTCCAAAGTCATTCTCCTCCCATCGCTCTTCTGATAGCCTGGCTGTGGACTGAGCTTCTTCCAATAAACTACCCAGCCTTTCTCATCTTCCTTTCCTCCTTGATCCCTCTCTCACATAGCAAGCTGCCTTCCTTCTTCACCCCATTGAAAGCTATTTGGCTCAGGATGTATCCTGGAAAATAGAAACAAGCAGCAAGCCAGTTGTGGAGCTGTATAGGCACCTGTGTTCCTGAGAAGATCACAGAATTTGGTGCTCTGAGATTTATGACTAAGCTTCAGAAGAAGAAAGGAACTGAAGCTTCTGTTACCCAGGTTCTAATCATGGAAACATGCTGTCTTCCTGAGAAACAAAGACATCCTATGCAAAGCATAGTTGAAGTTCAATGGTGAGTGTGTAGGTGAAGGAAGCTCTGTTCTGCACAAATTCTTGCAGGCACTTCCAAGTCTGAATGGCATCTCCAAGTGACCATAAGCAGAGGTGGAGTGGGGAGAGGTAAGGATGAGATGAAATAATTTAAGGACTCAAAAGAAGAGCAAAGGAAATCAACTTTCAAACAGCAATGGTACTAGTTTTTGAGGTCCAGGCACCAGGGCTCGCCTGGGATGCAGAGAAAGGCAGGGTCAGCTCTCTGGGTGGTTGAGCCTGTCACTCAGCCCTCCAGAGAATTACTGCTTCCTGCCTTCCCCTCTCCTTCCAATGTAGCTGAAATGGAGAATCCTTGGGGTGTGCTGGAGGAAGGAATGGAGAAACACTTCCTGAGGTAAAAATTGACAACTCTGGGTTTGACTCCAGCTTGGTCCACAGTGTCCCTACCAACTGGTACTCAGAATTCTCTGCCCCAAAGCAGTTATATTTGGCCTATCAAAATCCAACTTTTAGTCAAAGGCACTGTATACCATGTCATACTTGCAACCTTCTGACATCCTCCCAAACACACACACACACACACACACACACACGGTTGCCTGATTAAATAGAGGATACCAAGTTAAACTTGAATTTCAGATTAATGATGAATAATTTTTTAGTATAGACATGTCCCAAGTATTGCATTGGCACATACTTATTCTAAAAAATTACTCATTGTTAATCTGATACTCAAATTTAACTAGACATCCCTTTTTTTTTTTTTGACAACTTGTATTTTTATTTGCTAAATCGAGCAACACTACCCCCTCCCCTTCAGCATCTCCCTCTTCCAGGCTTTCCACAAGACTTTGCTTGAACCTTTAGCTGTGTCACAGTCTGTTCTGTCCTTTGCTGAGAACCTTCTTTCCAGAATGTCCAAATAGTCTGAAAGCTCTCAAAGGGTAAGGCGCAGGCCTTGTCCACAATCTCTGGGGCTTCGTTCTGGACAAGGAGGGATGTGCCATTGAAAGACACCTTTTTCTTTTTAGCTGCCAGAGGAGCGTCTGTTTCTAATTGGTTCGCTCAGGATGAATGACCCCCTTCCATTGGTTGGTTGGGAGGTGGGTGGGGCCTACTGCAATTACTTCACCCACAAGGAACACCTCTTTCCAAGAAGGCTGGCTAATCAAAGAAGGGTCTTTTAAAATTCCTCCACCAGAACGGCCCCTTTTTCTAAACAACACAAAAGCATTGTGTGCTACTAAACCTTCTGAGGCCCTAAGCCTTAGGATAAAAACACCGCATTACATCTGCTTAGCACTTTATATATTCGAAATTACTTTTACAGTACATCAACTCTTCTAATCCACACAACCTCCAGAGGAGGGTATCACTGTGCCATTTTTATTTTACAGATTAGCAAATTGAGACTAATAGAGAGACAACAACCTGCTGGCAGTTACTAAGGCAGATAATGAAAACAGTTTACTTTTGCTCAGTGCGAGTTTAGCTAAGGCTTTCACGTAAATCCTTCCCCCACACCTTTACTACGACTGCGTGGGATACATAAAGCCAGGCACTTTACATTCGTTTTCTCTTTTAATCTACGAGCAACACTAGGAACTAAATATCATTTGCTCTCATTTTATTGATGAGGAAACTGACGCTCAAAGTAGTTAAATCCTTTGCCAAAGGTCACAAAGCTTGCAGGCTTCCATTTATTAAATGCGTACTTCATAGCTTTGTGCAGTGGCAATATCATAGCCAATGAGGTTTATCCGAGGCATGATTATTGCTAATTAAATGTGTACTTCATAATGCCAAGCACGGTGCTGAGTCTCTTACAGGCATTATTCTCTCATTAAATGCTCCTTACAATGACTTGATGTTGGTATTCTTATTATCCCCAGTTACTGATGAGAAAAATCGGTTCAGAGAGGGTGAGTGACTTCTCCCAAGACCACACAGCCAGCAGGTAGTTGAGGCAGGATTCACAAGAAGCAGATCTGAAACTTAAACTCAATTCTTCTGACCACAGCCCGAAACTCTTTCTCTCACACCCAGAGTCTCTCTCCCTACTTGCCTGCTTGAACGATCAATGACCCTCAGGCCAAGACCGCTCTTATAGAAGTCTTAGGTAGCCACAACCGTCAGGAGAAGACCCTTCTTCTCTCCCCTGCCCCCTGCCTTCCCCCGCCACCCCGACAGATCCGACTCAATTGGAGGTGGCAGGCGAGAGAACGGGTCCTCAGGCACGCGGAGAGGCGGTGCGGCTTGCGGAAGAGGCTCCAGGACTTCTGCGCGTTCCAGAGTGGGGTGGGTGGGGCCGCAGTGCCCGGCTCCCGCCCCCTCCTCCCTCCCTTCCTCCCTTGCCTACTAGGTTTCCAGGCCGGCAATCCACTGAGCAGGCACAGCCGGAGCTGCACGACCTCGGACCAGCTCCCGGCGAAGCGCGGCAGAGAAACCTCCCAGAGCGCGAAGCCCCGGCACTGGCAAACTCCTGGAACCTACTCACCTCGCGCCGAGCTGGAGCATCCGCGGAGCCCCGGGCACTGCGGACCGCGGGGCAGTTTTCCCCGCGCACCTCAGCTCCCCACCTCCCCGCGCTCCGCCGCAGGGGCTGCGGCGAGATGGCCGCGCGTGTTGGCCTCCTGCTGCGCGCCCTGCCACTGCTGCTTTGGGGCGGCCTGGACGCCCAGTTCGCGGAGCGCGTAAGCCGGGAGCTACGCAGGGAGGCGGAGGTAAGGGGTGTGTGCGGGGCGGAGAGGGTCCGCGTGCTCGAGACCGGCCAGAACTTTGCCTTCAGGCTACCCAGCCGTTCTCATCTGAGCTGACAATCTGCCTTACCCTCCCCCTGTCCTCTGCAACCTTCACACTTGCACACAAAGGACCTGGGGCAGCATTCTCCCCACTTGGCAGGTCTGGGACCACACAGGCACATTGATTTGCATCGATTTTCCGGGACAAGGGCAAGAGGGAGAGACAAGATGGGACAGACAGGCAAAAGTTGAGAGAGATAGGGAGTCCTTGCATCCCAGTTTGGCATGGAGCCACTGTTCCTCACCTCTTAGGCTGGGGAAACTTGGCAGTTCATTCATCAGATGCCCGGAGCCCTCCACGAGTGTCAGACACTGTAGAGGCCCCCAGACTGGTGCGGTGGAGAGGGTTCTGTTGACGGGGCTGGAATACCAGTAACAGAACTGGCTTCCTGGGTGGGTGCTGCCTCTGGGGCTGACCAACTTGGGCAAGTCAGTGCCCAAGCTCAGAACAAGTTACCTCAACTGTAAAATGGGTGAGAGTGGTATACTACTCTCAAAAGAGTTTCTTCTAAGGAGCTTTAAACAGTGCTTCTGGACTGAACTTGAGAATAGGGGGTGGGGAGGTGGAAGTGAACCTTAAAGATTTCCCATTTCATTTTCCTCCTTTGGAGTCAACTGCTTGCTATAGGTTGCAGCTTTTTGCGAGGTAGTAGGGGTGGACTTGGGCATCTATTTTCTGGATTAAGGTGATCGTAATAATATACCAGTATCATTTCTTTCTTCCCCAAAGATGGATCTCTGTATTCTTAGCTCTTCTTAGGAGTAGGACTGGGGTCTCCACTATTTTAAGGAAAAGAGATGTGAATAAATTCTAAATTACTGAGCCTGGCACTCTGCCCTAAGACTCTTCCCCCTGCCCCTTAAGAGCATCATTTCTGCTCTAAAACTGCCAGTTGAGAGCTTCTCAGTATCCTCCCACTTGCCTTCTTTGGAAGAGACAAGCTGAATTTGAGAAGCCTGCAGAATGAGGAGGGCCCTCTGAATCTCCCTTCCTTCCATCAATCAGCCAGTTCCTACTACCGCTCTGGAATATCTGAGAAGGGCCCTGCTTCAACAAGGAGGTCCTCTCTCAAACTCCCTCACCACCTCCCCTTCCAAGCACTGGTCTTTTGCTCTGCGCTCTTTACTTTTGCAATTTCAAGAATCACTTTGTTTCTCTGAACTTAGAATCTTACAACATCAAGTGCAGAGTCCTTGTGGGCCCAGGAAAAAGCTTCAGTCTGCCAAGCCAAGTCTTGTTAAAAAGTCCCACTCCACCTCCCCCCAAGTACAGGTCCCAGGCAACCCTTGGCCAGAAAACAGAGACAATATCTCTGCCACCCCTGCCTGCGGTGGCCCAAGATGAAGAGAATTTCATCTTGGGGTGTACTTGAGAAATGTAATATTTAGCAGATTAAGTCTCTTTCAGTGTATTTAACATAAATAGGGGAGGAGGATTTTTAACTCTGAGGATGAGAAACATTCTAAAAGCATAAAAACTCTGGAAATGTGTTATAGGTGTGTATGTGTCCCTATATGTCTATGTACATAGGTATGCATTTATGTGCAAATTTGTCTGTCAGTATATATATATGTATTTCTGTATATGGTCAATTGCGTGGGTTTCAGTGTATAAAAGGGGTTAATAATAACTATTTCACAAGATTATTGTGTGGTCTCATTAAGATCAGCACAGTGCCAAGGAAAAAGAAAGAAGTCTATAAAAGAAAGTTGCTCTCAGTATCGTTGTTAGTATTTTTATCATTATTTTAGAGAACGGAGCTGCAGATTAAAGTCCTGGCTTGGTGACTAGCTCTCCTAAAACAATAACACAAGGCAAAATATGTAAGGCAACTATTTTCAGCATTGGACAACAGGCGGCACAGGGCTATAATTCCTGAGATGGTGTTGCAGTTACTTTGGCTACATTACAAATTGCCCTGAAACTTGGTGAAGTAAAACAACCATCTATTACATTCATAGGTATTGTGGAGCACATCAGGGCAGCTTGTGTCTGCTCTGCAATGTCTGGGGATGGAATCATCTGAAGGCTGTTTACTCACCTATCTGGTAGTTGATGTTGGCTGTCAGCTGGGGGCCTCAGTTCTCCACGTGGGTCTATCCACATGGTCTCTTCTCTCCATGTGGGCCAGTTTGGGCTGCCTCAAAACATGGTGGCTGGGTCTCAAGGATGAGTGGAGTGGAATGTGGGAGAGAGAGAGAGAGAAAGAGAGAGAGAAGTTGTGTCCTCTTTATTACCTAGACTAGGAAGTTGCATAGCATCACCTCTGCTGTATTCTGTTGGCTGAAACAGTTGCACGCCCCAGATCACGGGGAGGGAATATTGTGAGAAAAATATGGGAATAGGAGCTACTGTGTGGTCATTTAGGGAACCACAGCCATCCGTATAAGAAAACCGCACAAAGTGAGCCCCAAGATCACTCCAGCTTTTTGCTTGGGTGTAATTCCCTGATTGCAGTGCAGGGAGCTAGACCCCAGCAAAGCACAGCAGTCCTGCTGAGCTCACGGGCAAAGGTCAGAGTTCAGGACATAGAAGAAAAGAAATAATAAAAACAAGATGTATGACCTTCAGCTAGTCCCTTCACTTCTCCAGGCTGCAGTTTCCCCTGTAAAATAAGTTAAATTTCTTAAATGACTTTTAATATTCTCTCTAGCGCTAACATTCTTGGGCTTTGGTGTGTTTGTATGCCTATGCCTTTGTGTGTCTGCTTGCGTGTCTATGTCTGTCTGTCTGGATGTGTCTGTGTTCCCATGTCTCTGTGTGTATCCCTGTACCCTGTGTGCATGTGTCCCCTGTGTGAACACAAAGTAATAAAGTTGAGGGCTTTCCAGAGTGGGCTTTGCCTGGGAGGAGACTGCTTACAAAGCTGCATTATGAACAAGTTCATTGTTGCCCACTTAGGAAAACTAGGGCTGCTCACAACTCTGGTGAGTAGGAAGGGCCTCTACTGCTGAGTTGCAATATTGAGAGTTAATGAATGACATAATCACCCTGGCCCCTCTCCTATTCACAGCCAGGCCCTACCCTGTTCTTGGGCGACACAGACTATCCCAAGGGATCCATCTGTGATGCTTTGCCCAGACCTTCTTTAGAACAACCAGGCAGTATGTCTAGGACCTCCCTTCCACTGTTCTCCTGCTCAGCTATCCTGATGTGCTGTACAACAAGGAGCCGGGGAGTTTGCTTCTCCAGGGAGACACTGGAGCTTCTGTAAAACATCCACCCCCAATGCTGTGTCTGTTTCTCATACCCCAGAGCCATTCATTTGACTTTTTGTGAGTCAGAAACTCAAAAGCCCGGGTGTGGAAACCGTTCCCAAGAGCTCAGCTTAGTGACTCATGAGTACAAGATGAATAGAAGTGCAGAAGAGGCTCTGAAGGGTCCCAAAGGACCGTAAGTTGGTGGAAAAGTAGTTGGCAAGCCAGCTTGAAAATCAAGAAATCTAGTGAATCTGGGTGGTAAAAGCAGAAATAAAAAAGAGACAGGTAGTTAATTCTCCCTAAACCCAGCCTTGGTTAGGGCATTATTTTGCACCTTAAACTTAGCCTCACAAGCCACGTGAACACGATGGATCCTGACAGCATGGTTATTGGATAGTAGAAAAAGCACAAGATGGGGTCTGGATGGCGGCTGGCCAGCTAACATTTTCCAACTTTTTTAAAGATGGAAAATGAAGGAGGGAGCAGGGATTACAGTAAGAGGTATTTAGGTTACACCCAGACAGAACTTTGTGAATATGAGACTAGGGACAAGGGAAAGGAGGAGTAGAGAAAAGGAGTCAGAGAGAGAGAAGGTCAAACCTATACCCAAAATAATGGAAAGAAGCTGAGCTGGTCCCACTGCCCTGAGGCCTTCAGTAGACCTCAAGGGTCTGAGAGCAAAAGCAAAGCATCCTGAAAGCAGATGTTTGTCTTTGTGAAGGAACATGCTTCAGTCTTGGTGAATACCTGTGGCTTGTCAGAAATCTGGTTTGAGGTGTGATGAGAGGTCTGAGCCCGGCCTCTATTGAAAGCTGAATCTGCCACCTGAACAGCTTCTTCCCTCTGCTCTGCCCCTAGACCTGCTTATAAAGGAGACAGAAGGAATCCAGTTAGAAAGACCCCCAGTTTTGCCTTTTTCTTATGTGAGGGCCATCTCCCACTGGAGAGAGCAGCTCGGGCCCCCTGCTATCTCAGTCTTAAAGCCTCTGAGTCACTCATCTAAATGTGAAACAAAACATCCTGGATAGGTGTCAGCATAGGTGTCAGAGTATTCAGACTCAAGTATGCTTCTGTCACTCACTGAGACTCCTTACCAAGGTACTACACTCCCCTGAGACTTATTTTCTTCATCTTGAAAATGCCTATGTTCTTGCCAGATCATTGTGAAACTCAAAGAAGGCTTAATCCCCTTAAACGCTCTACAATAGTCAAAGGCTCACTGTGCTCCTGACTACCAGAAAACGTTTTTATTTATAGGACACGCGAGGAAGAACGCCAACTATCATCCCTTGCATCTCGACTTGGCTTATAATGTAAAAGATGTATTGGGTGATAAACAGTCACATAGAGTCACGACGGAAGACTAAAATCATAAGGAAAAAATATGACATGGAATAAATCATAGGTAAAGCAACATGGTTTCTGTGTAAGCTTGCCATTTTGCAATTTTTAAATTCCTGGTTTCATTTTTGCTGCTGCAATTCTTTGATATAGAGTATGTCTGTCACAGCCACTCTGTGGACATGAGACTGGGAGCTGTCCCTCCTAGACTTCCAGCAAGAAAGCTTTGTGACTACAGAGGGGAAAATAATGTTTTTAATGGGACAATTATCATAAAGCGTTCCCAAATCATCTTCCTAATGGATTTTCACAATTCTCCAATAAGAAACATAAGCAGTATTCTTACCCCCATTTTATACTTTAGGGCACAGAGAGGTGAAATAACTTTGTTATAGTTCACACAGATAATCAGTAGTAGACGCAAGGCTGTAATAATAGACAGACCTGGAATATAACTTAGCTCTAATCCAACCTCCTCGTTTTATGGAAGAGGCCCAGAGAGGCACAGGACTTGCTTAAGGAAACATAACTAGCAGCAGCACCGGGAATAAAACTCAAGATACTCCGTCCAGTGCTCTTGCCCTGCCAGACCAGTGACTCAGAGTTCCTGACTCAGGCCTGGATTCATTTTGCTACACCTTATTGCTAGTCTTGCCCTGCTCAGAAATGGCCAGAATTTCCCCTTCCCTCAGGCATTAAATGGGCTGGGCTCTACACACCCTCCCATGACAAGTCAGGACAGATGCAAGAATAGAACCCCCAGAGTTCCGATTCCATTCAGCTTTCTGGGTCCTGGGAAGAACTGTTTTCATTTTACCCAGGCACCACAGCCATTCCTAGGGCTTTTCAGAGGCGACTCCCCAGGAAAATGGCCCCAGCCCTGACCAAGTAGGTGAGGCAGGTTGGCATCAGCTTTTAGGCCCAGGCATGGTGAATCACCGAAGGGGCACAGCCCTCCCACTTCCTCTCCACTCAGCTCAAGCCCTGAGCTCCCCAGGAGAGAAAATGGGTGGAGAACAGGGAACAGAAACCTGGTATTTGAATTGCAAAGCAGAGGGGAGGAGCCTGTGTACTACCTCCGCGAAGGAGGAACAGGTGACCAGCAGTGGAGCTCAGAGAGTCCCTGAGAGAACACAGGCCCCCAGGAAAACTGCAGTTAGGGACAAGCTGGGATGAGAATGAGAGCTCCACCTCCCAGTCCTGGGATCCCTTTGCCACACTGCCCCCTACCCCACACCCCAGCTCTGATATAGACAGGGTTTTTTTTCTCACTTTTGCAGGGGAAAACTGAGGCACAGCAAGTGGACTCACAGAAGAAGGTTAGGGAGAGCTCCAGGAGCAGAGGGTGTCCCAAGCCTGCCTCCTCCTCACCAGGCACATGGGTCTGCCCACTCAACAGAACTTTGGAGCACTCAACACTGATGATATCAAGGGGAACTTACTTTGTATTAAAAAAAAAAGTTAATATAGATATATTAAACATAAAATAAGTATAGGGGAGTTCTTAAGTCCTTATAAGCCCCATGATAACACTTCAGTGCTTTTATGGAAATATACAATGTCAGATTCTTAACATTTATTTTTCTCATTCTTTTGGTGTCTCTTGGCTGGTGTCCTGGATGTGTGCTCACTGCCTCCTGGGAATCCAGCTATGCCTTGCAACCAACAAGGTCCTAGAGACAAGTCAGGAGAAAGGCTCAAGACTTCTCCTCTGATGGAACCCTAAAAAAGATCTCCACCCTCATCCTACCCTGCACAACTACCTTGTCTTCCAAAGCACCAGGCACAGGCCCAGCCAGGAAACAGGAGACGCCGCTAGTCAATTTCCCCTCCCTCTTCCCCCTCTGTCCAAGGCTTCATCGTTCCAGAACTGGAGCCAACAACCTGATAAGGTCTGGGTGGGTTTGTGGGGAGAAGCACAGGGAGTGCCAGCCTGTTGGCCTGTGACCCCATCTCTCCCAAATCACTTACTTAGCAAAACTACTTCTAAAGAGACATTAATTCCCTGACTGCCCTTAAAAAGCCACTCTCTCCATCCTCACCAGGGGAAAGGGAGGAGGCTAGGCAAAGAGCCAGGCACCTGGCTGGGGTGAGGCAATTCTGGGAGAGAGCACCTGAACTGAGAACAGAAGTGTAACTGCCTGTTCAAAGCAGTTCCCGTCTTACAGATGGGTTGCGTTCCAAAAGTCTGTTGTTAATTTTCCCTCTAAGATTAATCAACTAGATCAACTGTTTATTGAGCATTTACTATATGCCAGGCACTATGCTAGATGTGCATAGCTTTATTTAATCCTTCGGAGAATTCTGTGGAATTACTCTTGTTCTCACATTATGGATGAGAAAATGGAGGCTCAGAGAGGTTAAGTAATTTGTCCCCGGCCACCCAGCAGAGTCAGGGTTGGGAACAGATTCTGAATTCCAAGCCCAGTGGCTATTCCATGATGCCACACTATGCTGAGCAGCAAATAATCTTTCAGATAAAGCCACTAGAACTCCTTTAATCCATTATGCATCCCAAAATAGTGTACACGAGAAAAGGGAAAAAAGAAAACAATAGTGCTGAAATTCTAATAAATTATTGCAGAAAAACAATAAAACGAACTTGGAAAGTTCTATTGTCCTAGCATAATGGTTCCTTATGGTAAGTGGCTTTATTGAGAAGAGGACATGGAGGTCATTAAAGATGGATGCAGTGAAATCCACCAAGAGGAAGCTGGATACTTGCAAAGGCTCAGGGGCTTGCAGATCCTGGCTCAGTGGCTTGGAAATCCTGGCTCAGTGTCTAGTTTCAGTCCCATTTTGTGCCTTTTTCTTGAGGCAGCAGCTATGATTGGAGTTGATTGGAGTTAAGAAATACAGAAAAGTGACTAAGAGAAGAAGTAAGACAGAAAATTATTTATGTTTAGGCAACACAGCAAGGAGTGGTAAAAATTAAGAGATGATGTGTGTCTGTATGAGAATAAGCAGCTGAGGTGACATTTTAAAGAAGCGATTCATGGGGCTTAATCAGTGAGAAGGGCAAACAGCTAGCCTACAAGTACATTGTTTCCCCCTCAGGGTAGGACTGGTGACAGGTAAGGACAATGAGTCACACACTTCTCTCCACTGTCTTTCAAGAACTCAGTTCTTGAGAGAGCAGCTTCCAGGTATATGAGGGCAGGCAGTGAGTAAAAGGCACTTGGATGGTGGGACCTTCTCCTTATATTGATTTTCCTAGGAGGTCTCATCCAGGTCCACAGCTTCACATCATCTATCTACAATGCTAAGAGAGTCCAGCTTCTCCCCTGAGCTCCGAGATCATACAGCTAGTGCCACTTGGCATCATCGAGTTAATCCCCTCTTCTCCACCCCCGCAACCCCAGCTGTTTCTCCCTCAGACGTCCTCGTACAGTAAATGGCATTACCTTCCAAGGCAAAAATTTAGGAGCCATCCTGGATTCCTCCCTTTCTTTCATTCCCCACAATTAATCCATCATAAAGATGAAAATAAAACTCACATTTCTTACGCTGGCTGACAGTCCACCTCTCTCTTTGACGTCATTGCGTGCCCTGCTGCTTCACATTCACTGCTCCGGCCTTCCTTCTGTTCCTTACATACACAACGTCATTCCTAGCTCAGGGCTTTTGCATTTGCTGCTCCCTCTGCTTGAAACTCCCTTTCCCACCTCGTTGCAACGTCCCACCTAGTTATTTCTCATTCTTTAGAACTCAGATCAAACATCAGCTCTTCAGAGGGTCCTTGCCTGACCTTTTGACGTAAACTTTCTTTCTAAATTATTCTTAATCACGTCACCCGGTTTCTTTATTACACCAAAACGCTCTCCTTTATCTGTTATCTGTGCTTTTATTGTCCGTCTCTATCCGTATCAGCACCTTAAGGGACATCTCGTTGACCGCTGTACCTGGCAAAGTACGTAGTACATTGCATGAATTAACAAACGCATGAATGAAAGGAGAAAGTTGCAGGATTCTGATTCAAAAAGTACTTCTCTAGAGAGTTAAGTGTTTATATAAATCATAGGGTTGAGGGCAAGTGCATTTGTTGTTCTTGAGCCTTAAATACATCTGCATCTGGGGAGAGGAGAATTGTTCAGGAAGAAGCCAGAATTAGATAAGTAATTTTCAGTCCATGCATCCCAGAGCCTGCAGGTGATCAGCTCAACTCCCCATCAAAATGGGAAACTTCCTAGAGAGGTGAATTGTATCAGGAGCAGAGTTGAGGTATATGAATAGTGCATATCTACATAATGCATATTATAATAGCTACTCTGTATGGAGCCCCCACTAGGTGGCGGGCACTTTGCTAAGTACTTTATATTCACTATTGTGTTTCTCACACGTACATACACATACACATAAAAAAAATCCCTGTAAAGCAGGTTTTGTTTCTAATCCTATATTACAGATGAGAAACCAGTGGTTTAGAGAAGTAGCTTGCTAACTGGGATTTAAACACAAGCCAGCCTGACTCCAGAGCCCATAACTCTCCTGCCCAGCATGGCCTGCCAGCTTCCTGACAATGCCATGAGATCCGCAGGGTAGGGACTGCTTGGCTAGTTTTAGAAGTAAGGGAGCTAGGGTTCAGAAATATTGAGTGACTTGCCCAGCTAGTCATCTCTATGGATTTGCCTAACACTGAGTTTACGTCCTTCTGACTTTGATCTCAAGACTTTCTGCCGTATAGCTCATAGACCCTGTTGGGACAAGGGGTGAGACCAGCATGACATATATGCCATGGAGACCAATGTGGGGGAAGGATGCCACACAATAGGAACAGCTGACCTCTCTCTCTCCCCCAGGCATTCCTGGAGAAGTATGGCTATCTCAGTGAACAAGTCTCCAAAGCTCCCACATCCATGCAATTCAGCGATGCCATCAGGTAGGGCGAGGGATAGAGGGGACTTGTGAGTGATGGGGTATAAGCTTAGATTGCCTCCTCCCTCCTGCTAGAAGGCTGGCCTCCCACGTGTTTCCAGAGGGTCATGCTCCATTGCTCCCTTCCGCCCCAGTCCCAGCCTCCTGCTGTCTCCAGGGCAGTTCCCTGCCCTCACTCCTACCACTCACCCTCCTTTTGTGGTCCTTTATCTCAATTCCTCCTGACAGGGAGTTCCAGTGGGTATCCCAGCTGCCTGTCAGTGGTGTGCTGGACCCCGCCACCCTTCGCCAGATGACACGGCCTCGCTGCGGGGTTGCAGATACTGACAGTCAGGCTGCCTGGACCGAGAGGGTCAGTACCCTGTTTGCTGGTCGGAGGGCCAAAATGAGGCGTAAGAAACGTTTTACAAAACAAGGTGAGCACTGTGAAAATCTAGCTAGGCTGCATTCTTCACCATCCTGAAGCCCCATGGCCAGAAAAACTGCTTGGCCTAAGGCAGGGGAGGGGAGAGCAGTAGACAAATAGAACCTCTCCAACTTCAGGGCCATGTTGGCGAAAACGGACGTTTAAATCATAATTATACCTATGCTGATGAATTTTCATTGTACAAGTATTTTTCAGAGCAAACCTCATCAAGCCCACTTAATTCTTTGATCAGTTTGCTATACAGGGCAGTCAAATTATTGCCAACATTTTTCCTGTATATATTACTGCAGTTATTTTCATTAGAATTGATTCTTTTTCATAAGAATTATTCAACAAAGATATAATTCATCAATCAGTTTTATTTTGTCCATGGCACATTTTTAACAGCTTTATTGAAGTATAATTCACATACCATACAATTTACCCATTTAAAGTGTACAATCCAGTGGCTTTTAGTATATTCACAGAATTGTGCAACCTTCACCACAATCGAATTCCAGAACATCTTCCTCACTTCACAAAGAAACCCCATGCCTATTAGCAGTCACTCCCCATTTCTCCTTCCCCCCAGCTCCTGGCCACCATTAAACTCCTTTCTGTCTCCATGGATTTGCCTATTCTGAACATTTTATCATTTTATACTCTACAGATCCTACTGTTGTGGTTTTCCTTCTGTAGTTTTGGGGGGTTTTTTCCCCTTTCTCCCCCCTCCTCTTCCTCCTTGTTTGACCAAATCCAACCTTCCAGGGTCAAATGTTACAGATCTAAGATTTATAAAGATATTTATTCTTCTGTCAATTCTTCATCATTTACAAGTTTTGCTCTGTGTAATTTTATTTAAAAAAATTTTTTGTGTGATTTTAACATCTTGATTTTTTTAGTAAGTCTAATTTTCTCTGATCAATTTTTTTCAGTTTTCAAGATTTCTAACAAGATGGGGTTGTTTAGTCAGGTTTTCTTCTATAATTAATTTTACTGTGAGCACTTTGGGCTGTTGCCTCTTTGAATTTGCATTAACTGCTTTTACCAACAATATTCATTGTGAACAAGACAGAAGGCACATAATTTGTTTTTATTTCTTAGCTAATTCAAAAGGAAATTGCGGATATTTCCCCTCAGCTGTTAGAGGATGGCTTTTTCCAGGTGTTTGCCAGTCCAGTCCACCCACTCCATCCCCAGTACTGACTGCTGTGTTTCTGGGCAGCAGAGGAGAAGGACAAGATAGAAGGGAAGAGCAGCGTGAGCAAAGAGACCCTGGTAGAGCAGGAAGAGCAGTGTTCCCGGAGCTGGGGCTCTAGGTTCATCAGCTGTGTGACCTGAGCTGTCACTTTGCTCTGTTTCCTCATCTGAGACACAGGCCCCTTCAGGTTGCAGAAGAGAGATGGACCCTGTTTACCAAGGGGAAAGGCTTATGAGAATACAGTGGGAAATGGGGCAGCCCCAGACACAGACTCAGCAGGGGCACTTCCAGACTGGAGATGGTCTCATGGAGAATTGGGATGATACTTCCTGGACGTTCAGGATGTGACCTGAGCACTCGGGATGCTTTCTTCTGGGAGCATCTCATCTTTTCATGCCCAAAGGAAAACTCCGATGGAGTCTGTCACTGTCCAATTCGGAGCATCTCTTTTGGAAAGAGAGTTGGGCTAAGGTACCTCCCAGGCAAGTGGCCTCGCCCCCACCAGCAGAGCCCCATTTCACTGTCTGGCACTGACCCCTGGGCCAGACAGCAGTGGCCAGATTAGACAGAGAATTTCCCTCTTGGTCACAACATGACCCACGGCAGCTTCACTTCCTTCACCTCCTGGGTGGGAAGACATAACCTAGAAAGAAGCTGTGGGCTTGGCAGGCACTGAGCACTTCCTATGCCTTAGGAAAGAAAATGTAATGATAACAGTTAACAAACTGGACATTTATGATGTGCCAAGAATGGTTCTAAGTGGATTAACTCATTTAATCCCATAACGACCCTATGAGATAGGGTCATACCTTTATACCATTATAATCCTTGTTTACAGATGGGCAAACTTATGAACAAAGAGCTTAGGCAACTTTCCCAGGCAGGGCCACATAGCCAGAGTATAGCCAAACCTTCTTGTCGTTGGGAGGATTAAGTGAGATTCCAGATGTGGGAAACCCCAGAATATGGGTAGGTGCTTAAAAAATGATGTGGATTCCTAGGCCAGTGACTTTTCACTATGTGGGTGAATGCTATTCTGATGAAGCTGGGCTCTAGGGTACGGCTGCCAGATAAAATACAGGACTCCTGTTAAATTTTAATTTCAGATAAACAACAAATAATTGTTTTGTTTTTATATACTTATAGTAAAAAAATTATTTGTTGTTTACCTGAAATTCAAATGTAACCAGGCATTCTGTATTCTAATTTGCTAAATCTGGCAACCTCATTCCAAGTGTCTTCTCCCCTCTGTGCATGCAGGGCTGATTTTTC
>NW_011889139.1:784914-791196 GCF_000151845.1 Pteropus vampyrus | reverse complement strand
CTAAGACCCTCCCTTCCATCTGGAGAATTTTAGCTCACGCAGAGACCCTGCTTTGACCCAAAGGAGCGATGTTTAGGCAAATTTATAAGTCTCAAGCCTTAGTAAATGTGCCTGCTTTTCTGTGTGGTATAGTGGAAAGTGCACTGAATTAAGTGTCAGCATCAGTCTGTGACCCTGGGGAGGTCCCTTCCCCTGGTCTCAATTTCCCCAAAATAGAGGAGAGGTTGTGTAAGGAGATGGCTAAACTTCCATGATTTCAGTCCTGCTGGTTCAGGCAAGGACATGCCCGGGACAAAGGGGCAGGAGTCCTGAACCTTCAGCTGCCCCACCGAGGGGAGAGGGGGCTGTGCCCTCTGGCCTGGTCTCCTAGCACAACCAGTCCTGCCCTGCCCACTTGTTACCCATGCCCCAGGGATTAGGTCCATTTGGGAAACTGAGACTTGAAAGACAACATGATTCTTGTGTGCTTCTGGGTATAGAAGTTCTGCCTTCGAGCTGTGAGTTTTCCACCTGTGACCACGATCTCAGCCCCTGAGCTCACAGAGCTCAGAAATGGTCTGTGAAAAATAGAATAGGGGCCTTCTAAGCACCCTGGTCCTGGGTGTGTGGTGAGCTGCAGCTGGACCCAGACTAGCTGACCTGGGGCTCTGGCAAGAGGCCTGCGTCTCAGGCCTCCGGAAGGAATTGTGGTTTTGGACAAAGGAATAGAAACACTTAACTAAGTGGAGATGGAAAAATTTCTCTTGGTCAGTGACAAAACACACCCTTTGTTCTTATTTATTTTCACCTCAGAGCTTTCTAGAGTCCCTGAGGAAGTTAAGGGGAGGGTAAAGGGTCAGGGAAGGATCCCAAATAAATGGATCTTGTAGTTGCTTGTCAGTGCAGCCTCCAGGCCCTGGAAAGGGAGGCAGCGGGAGGGGTGGAGAGGAGGGGTTAAGGGGCAGCCATGGCTGGGACCATGGTGGGTAGAGGCTGGGATTTGCTGCCAGCAGCAAGAGGTACAGAGTGGTTTTCAGGCTCAGCCCAGGCTGAGGAGAAGAAGAAAACCCTAGACCAGAGGGTCCTTCAGGTTGGAGGCTTTTCCTGGACAGAGGTCGCATCTCCCTCCTCAGGCCAAGCCACTAGACTGGGGACTCATCGGGATAAGTGTAGTCCTATCTGTCTAAGAGCAGTGTCTCCCCAACCAAGTAGGGGGCTTCCCAAGGCAAGGGCTATGTCTTACCTACCAGATTAGGGGCTCCTTGAGGGGTAGGCCTATCTCCCCATCATATGTGTCCCCAGGAACCAGCCCCAGGCTTTGCAACAGGTATGACTGATGCAGCCTCTCTGGGTGGCAGGCAACAAGTGGTACAAGCAGCATCTCTCCTACCGCCTGGTGAACTGGCCCCAGCACCTGCCTGAGCCAGCAGTTCGGGGGGCCGTGCATGCCGCCTTCCAGCTGTGGAGCAACGTCTCAGCACTGGAGTTCTGGGAGGCCCCAGCCACAGGCCCTGCTGACATCCGCCTCACCTTCTTCCAAGGGGACCACAACGATGGGCTGAGCAATGCCTTCGACGGCCCAGGTGCTGACACAGAGCTTCTCCCACGTGGCAGGAGGGAAACCCAACTGGGAGAGGTAGTCTGTGGAAGGCAATGGAGCATTCACTCTCTCTGTGTCCTTGGCCAAGCTGCATCCCCCTTCATTCTCCTCATCCATAGAATGGGAACAATGTCCCTGCCCTATTATGTACCACGTGGCTGAAGGGACAGTGAGATGAGGTTCTGCATGCAAAGTGCTTTGCAAACTCTGAAGAGTATTGTCTATTCTGGGAGAAACTTCTGAGATCCTGTCATCCATTCCTTGCCTCTAGACAAGCCTGTGCCTCTCTTATTCTCCAGAAGTGGATGTTCTGCAGACCAAGGATCTAAAAACATCCAGAGGCCACCACTATCCTACTCCTGCCCTCCCCCTACACACAACCATAGTCATTGCCACAGGACAAAGGCATTCTACACCCTGCCTGCCACAGAAGCGCTTAATGTAACCACAGCCCAGATCAGAAGGTTTTCCTGTTTGCCCCCAACCTGAAGGCTTCTGGCTGTAATTTAAACTACTTTCCTTCCATTTTGCCCAACTTGGGACTTCAGAACCTAAATTCAGACTATCTATACATCCTTTTAATCTTCTCCATTATTGAGGAAAGAAACCTGATCAGACCCCTTCAAGTGGGTACTTAAGCCCTTGTATGGCTTGGGAACATGGGTCCCCACTTTCTTGCCTTCTTCTGCTTTCCATCAGGCCCACTCAGAGCAAAGCCCACTTCCAGGACCTGCTGCCAGGACCAGGGTAGGAATGGGAGAAATCTAGGCTTTTCAAGAATCCACATGTAGGACACACATGTGTTTGCATGTAACTCGTTTCACTCATGATATCTACATGAGTGAGATGTTTATATTCATACCACCCAGATGGAACCTGATAGTGAAGAGCGCTGGACTGGGAGTCAGCTCTCTGATTTGGGACAGTTGTTTTGTCTTTTTGAGTTTAGTCGAAAACCTGTCCATCTGTCTCCCAGGATTATTGTGAGAGCTGAACAGAAAGGGCTAACATTGCTCAAAGCACATTCAAAATAAGAGGTATGTATTCCTCCTGCACATGGCCAACTCTCCATGGCCCATGAGGCTCTCCTTTAATGGCAGCCTCCAGAACTTTGTTGGTCTCAGTTGGCCTGGGTTCCAAGAAGGCAACGCTAGAGGGACCCTCAATAGGCTTCCAGGCTGACATTATCACAGTGCTCTTTGCTGACCCATGCCCCTGCAGAAAGTGAATTGTGAGGGGCAGGGCCCTGAAAATTGCATAACTGATAAGCTCCATCTGGGGCATGATACAAGCTTGAGAATCATTGATGCAGCCCAACTCGCTCTGTTCACTCCTATTACAAGCTGGGAGGTAGAGACCCACAGAGGGGCCCTGGCAGAGGCAAGGCAAGAATATATATACTTTTTATTAAATTCTTCATACACATAAACACAGCCAAACCCAGATCAAGAAGCAAGTTTATCAACAGCTGAGAAGGTCCCATCATGCCCCATTCTTGCATAACCATTATATCGACTCCTACATCTTTTTGAAAATCATTCCTATGTAGCATTTTTTATGTGGTAGGGACTAAGCATTACATGTAACATACACAGATACGTTCCTTTTTAATCCTCAGAACAACCCTGTGAGAAAGAACTTCGTTATCATCACTCCCATTTCCACGTCAGGAAGCTAAGACTCGGAGGGGTCAAGCTACTTGCTCAAGGTCACACAGCTAGTAAATGGTAAAAACAAGGTTGGAACCCAGGCAGTTTGGCCCTATGCTGTATGTACAACACTCTGTCTCATAGGTGTCAATACCCCACATCCTGGTCATGTGTTCACTGCTTCTGGCAGACTTAATTACAAGGGAAATTATGCAGCAGAAAACAGCCACACATTCACCCGAATAGCATTTGCTCCGGGCGGTGGGAACTTGGGGGCGTCTCAGGAGGTGACTCATCCTGACCCTCTGCGCCGCCTGCAGGGGGCGCCCTGGCGCACGCCTTCCTGCCCCGCCGTGGCGAAGCGCACTTCGACCGAGACGAGCGCTGGTCCCTGAGCCGCCGCCGCGGGCGCAACCTGTTCGTGGTGCTGGCGCATGAGATCGGCCACACGCTCGGCCTGACCCACTCGCCCGCGCCGCGCGCGCTCATGGCGCCCTACTACAAGAGGCTGGGCCGCGACGCGCTGCTCAGCTGGGACGACGTGCTGGCGGTGCAGACCCTGTATGGTGAGCCACCCCGACTCTCCTCACCCGCTGTGCCCACCACCGGTCCCATCCCTGCAGTACTTGAGTACCCGCTCCTCAAATCGGATCCCCCGTTCTAAGCGCAGGAATCCGCCTCCCGGGTTACGTAGGTCCTTCCAAATTCTGAAGCCTAAGGCTGCCTCCAATCTGAAAAACGTCTGGTTCCTTTCCCCTCCATGCTTACCCTCTATCAATCCCAGCCAATTCCTGTGCAGTCCTCCTTTGCGTTCC
The DNA here is from genome assembly GCF_000151845.1 of Pteropus vampyrus. NCBI lineage: Eukaryota > Metazoa > Chordata > Mammalia > Chiroptera > Pteropodidae > Pteropus > Pteropus vampyrus. The sequence goes on along the minus strand of NW_011889139.1, from coordinate 787,153 downwards.
GATTCCGATTCCCAACTCCTGGCCTCGGCGGTTCCTCTCACATTCCTGCCCGGTCACCCGGACCGAATAATCGGTCCCACCTCTTCCCCATTCCTGCTCCTAGCTGCGCTTTCTATCATCCTTCCCCTCCATGACGCTGATGCGTATTAACCCCAAAGCCCGGCCTCTACCTGGTAGTGGACTCAAACAGGGGCTTCTCCCCCTGACTAAACTAACTAGCGCTGCCACCCAGAGACCTGCTTGGACTCCAGGCCCCACACAGTGCCTGGTCTACCTCCCTCAGCGTGTATGGTGTGGTGGGCAGGGCCAGGAGCCCTGAATCCAAAGTATCTGTTCCAGTCCTGATTAGTAGTTGCTTTGGGGCAAAGCATTTCCCCTCTGAGAGCCTTCAGTTTTAACTTCTGAGAAAATAGATAATAATTGAGGTCCTGCTTACCTCACAGGGCTGTTGTACTAGTGGGTATCAACATGCTTTGTAGCTTAAGAAACCCACACAAATGTAATAGTGACAGCTGCTATTTCATGAATGTCTACCATGGGCCAGGCGTTTAACTCAGTCACAACACACTCATGATGTATCTTTTTGTCCACAGACAAGGAGAATGGAGATCAGAGAGGACAGGCAACTTGTCCGAGATTACACAGCTAGGAAGTTACAGTCTAGGATTCAGGAGCTGGTGCCAAATTCTAAGCGTATTGGACTCTGCCTCACTCTCATAAGTGAAGTATAGTGATATAATTATTATAAGTGGTATAATTATCACAGCATGGGCCCCTAAACTCTGCCTTCATGCCATCTGCCTTGTCCAGGACTCAGAGAAGAGGACCCTCTGTGCTTCTTAGTTCCAAACCCTTGTTTGGTCCCCTGCTCCAATTTTATCTCGGTAGGTTCCTCTTTCTCAGACTGTTCAATAGGACAGGACTTCTGAGTTTAGGGCTATGGTTAACACCAACAACCAAGGACAGCTCTGAAGCCACCAACCCCCACTTCCCTGCCCCTCATATCAGATGATGAAAAAAGGAACCAGGTAGGGGTGGGGAGAGGTCTTGAGCCCTCAACACACACCCCCAACCTGTGTGCCTCTCTCCCTCTTCTTCTCCATGAAGGGAAGCCCCAAGGAGGCTCTGTGGCCATCCAGCTCCCAGGAAAGCTGTTCACTGACTTCGAGGCCTGGGATCCCCACAGACCCCGGGAAAGGAGTCCTGAAACCCGGGGTCCTAAATATTGCCACTCTTCCTTCGATGCCATTACTATAGGTAAGATGGTGCCCTCCATGCCTTACTTCCTTTTTCCCTCCTCCCCCACATCTCCAGGGGTCTCCAGAGCTGGAGTTCAAAGTTGGAGGCATGAATTATAAAATCCAGAAATTCCAAGCCATGAGCATTCTGCAGGGTAGCAAGCCCAAGCCAAGCAAAACACTGCTTCCTCCTGTGCACTTTCCCCTCTGCCCCAACTGTGCACACTACATCCCTCTCTCAACAGTTTGGGAAGCTGGGTTCTAGGAAAGCACCTCTCCTGGAAAGAAGGCAGGAGGCTGATGGTTACTGCTCAACTCTCTCTTGTGTCTCTGGGCAGACAGGCAAGGGCGACTGTACATTTTTCAAGGGAACCACTTCTGGGAAGTAGCAGCTGATGGCAACATCTCAGAGCCCCACCCACTGCAGGAAAGGTGGGCTGGGCTGCCACCCCACATTGAGGCAGCTGCAGTGTCTTTGGAGGATGGAGACTTCTACTTCTTCAAAGGTACCGGCCCTGGGGCAGATGAGAAAATTGAGACCTAGAGAGGGAAGGTGTCCTGCCCAAGGTCAAAAGATGGGGAGGCATCTCGATTCCAGTCTGAACTTGTGGCCCCAGGAAACTCGATCAGGAGATTACTTCAGTGGTGGATTGGGGAGGTGAGGTGTGTGTGTGCATGTGTGTCAAAGTTGTCCTAGAGAGGGTGGGACAGTTTCAGAGCAGCTTCTAGAAAGAAGCAGAGGATCATTCCTGAGCTCTGCATTCAGTGGAAAGTCATACCTTCCTTGGAACCCTGGCTGTGTGAAGTGGAACATGTCACTTAACTCTTGGAGCTTAAATTTCTTGAATGGGGAAAACAGCCTCTCAGGTTCGTTGGGGTAGGAGGGTGAAAAGAACATGATGTTTGAGGAGTGTGCAGTATATTACTTCAGTAAACAGTGCCCATTCATTCATTCAACAGATATTGAGTGCCTTCTGTGCCTAGTTCACGGTTGGGATACA
>NW_011889139.1:782036-783729 GCF_000151845.1 Pteropus vampyrus | reverse complement strand
TTCCTGTCTATGAGGCTGCAGCTCTGTGCAACCAGGAAGGATGCAAATCTCAACAGAGAGATTGAGACCACTTTACAAGACTGTCGCCTTCCCCTTAGGACCTCTTGGAGAATTGTGACATATTTAATCAGAGGCCCTACCCCCAAGAAGCCTGGTTGTGTTGGATACAAGGGTCTCCAACATCAGAGGCCCTCAGGGGGTTCAGGACCCAGAGCAAGAGAGAGACTGATGTAGGCCTTTTTGTGGGAGGCTGAAATAAAGAGGTGTCCCAGTGGTGGGCTGGGATGAACAAATCAGCTTACCTTGGAATGATTTCACGTAAGAGCAGGTGGGCATGGATGCTGGGGGAAGTGGAGACCATATTTTTCCTGCCAAGCCATAACCAGAGGACTGTGTGTGTGTGTGTGTGTGTGTGTGTGTGTGTGTGTGTGAGAGAGAGAGAGAGAGAGAGAGAGAGAGGGGTGAGGGGAGGGAGAAGGGTCCTTTCCTCAAAAAGCAAAATGTCCTTGCCCCCTCTCAGCCCCCCAGGCCAAATGGAGAATCATGTGTGGCAGGGAGAGGACAGGGGCCTCTTTGGAGGTCTGCACTGCTGCAGACGCTGGGGGCTCTGCAGTCTGGGGGAGGCCTTGTGCTCACAGTGGCCCCATTCTCCAGGCCACACACACAGCATTCCAGAAGCTCCTGCTGGCTGGCCAAGAATAGCTGGGATTTCTGGAGAAAGAACCAGCTCCCCCAGCCACCCTGTCTTCTGCCTCAGCCAGTCTCAGCGTTTTAGCACCTGGTTCTGTAGTCCTCCCGGCTCTACACACCTGCCAGTGCCTCATTTGTGCACTCATTGACCTCAGCCAGACCAGGCTTCCAGAGGAAGAAAAGAATGGTCTGGCAAGGCTAAGCCCTCAGCTCCCCAGGGCATTCCTGGCTCTGTGCCATTGTTTTTGGTTTTTTTTGTTGTTTTTTTTTTTTTCCTCTGCGAAGTGGGGAGAATGGCCTTTGACTGCCTTAGATGCAAGTGCTTTGTTCCACCCTGTCCTGGGGGAGGAGGAGCAGAGGGAGGAGGCTCTTGGCCTGCCCTTTTCCCTCTGGCTTGAACCTCTGGGGAGGGGAAGGAGGGTCAATTTCATCACCCTTCCCAGAGCCACCCTGCCCCCACCTAAAGGCACTGACATTTTGCTTAGAGGCTTTATTGAATGATTTGAGAGGAAGGGGCAGGTTTCTCAGGGGAGTAAGGAAACCTGGAGGTTATTTCCTCTAGGCGATGCCTCTGCCCAGCTGGCTAAAAGGACCTGAAATACCCAGAGATGAATGTGAGGCCGTGCCAGGGGATACGAGTCAGGTGGGCAGTAGGCACTGGGTGCTGCAGGGTGCAGGGTAGCCTTTGGGGGCACTATGGAAGGAATAGGGCTCCTGGTAAGGTTGGGCTCTGCATTAGGTGGGCGCTAGATGACAGGTGGGAGCCCCGCATCGACAGTGGACCTGCTTGCTTAAGTGGGCGCTACGGGAGGGCAGCTTTAAGGAGCAGCTCTGTGGGATGTGCTGGAGAGCGCTCCGCGTCAGGAGATAGAAATTTGAGGGGAGTTTGGGGTCAGGCGAGGATGGAGAGCACAAAGGCTGTGAGTGGGGGCGCACCGGGTCCCCCTCCCTAAGCCCGCACCTCACCTACATCTGGGTGCTCCAGAATACAGTGCTCCACGTA
>NW_011889139.1:759542-780926 GCF_000151845.1 Pteropus vampyrus | reverse complement strand
GACTTCCTTCTTCAAAGTTGGTCTTGCCTTCAGGAAGTCCAGCATCACCTGTGCGGGGTGGGCGGGCGGGTGCGCACACAGTGCCTCGGTATGATTAGCAAAAAGCTCTTCTGATGAGCAGAACAATCGGGAAAAGTGCCCCCTATGGGCAGACCAATTAGAAAAAGGTGTCTCTTCCTCCTTCCAGGCTTGACCCCAATTGCCTGATAGATTTCAGCCACCTTTTACCCCTCTTGCTGATACTTCTGTTCAGGGCACAAACTCCACAACTCCAAGCAGTAGTCCCCGCAGGCAGGCAGTTCCTGAGCTGACATGGAAAGTAGCCTGCCTTGCTGGGAGGTGTCCACTCTCACCAGCAAATACTGGCCCAGCACCATTGTGTGCCCTGCTATCTGCTGGATCTGGGGAGCTAGACTTGTAATGAAAAGAAGGGGGAGGAGGGCAGGGAAGGCACAATTCCTGGGGTTTGACCTGGACAAGTCAAGGAAAATTGCAGTTGATCCCTGCCCAACCTAAAGAGGTTGAAGACAATGGGGAATGATAATAAAATTAGCATTCTAGCCCACATGTATTGAGCAGGAACTGCATGCAATCACCATTCTAAACTCTTCATACATTGTGTCCCCTCATCTTCACAACCCTCTCAGGAAGATGATGAGGTAGGTCACAGAGGGGCCTATGAATTTCATCCAAGAGTTTTGGAAAGCTTTCAGGAAAAGTTGCTTGAAAGATTCAACCAGTTCTTGGTGTGGCTAATGGTGGAGAACCAGGGTCCACTGTACTTTTATTTAGGAGAACATATTAAGGAGCCTTTTAGTTGTGAAAGGCTTAGACCTAGTGCACAACCAGAAAGGGGTGCCAGGAACTTTTCAGGAGGAGGGGGAATTAGGTGGGGATTTGGGGTGCCAGGCTATAGAGTCTGAGCTTTGGTAGCATTTGAAGATCACAGATTTCGCAGAGTCCAGGGCTAAACTCACATCTGTGGACTCTATTGCTGTGTCTATTTCATCCTCACCATACAGTACTCAACTAAATACCAAGAGCCATGGTCTTCCAGCAATGTAGAGCTGCTGAGCTTTCTAACTTCGCTGTATTTTAGGATGTTTCCTCTGATAGAGGGAGACCCACTTAGGAGCCATTACAGTCATTGTGGCCAGAGAAGACAAAGATCCGAACAGCAGGAGGTAAAGATGGGGGAGCAGATATCAAGAATATTCATGGAAGAAAAAGGAGAGGGCTTGGACATGGATGGGTACTCAAAAAAAGGCTGGACTGCTACTCTGGGGTTACCATGGTGATGAGCTGGTTGGTCCACCCTGGAATCAAGAGGTCATGTCCCTCTGGCCCCACCTCGCCTCCAGCCCACTCACTGTGCTTATCCATTCTTCCCAAGGCTGTGCTGCCCTCTTTCCCTGATCAGAGCCTAGGATGAGAGGGAGTAGCCAGAACCAATAGAACTTGGTTTGGTCTCTAGGGCCTCTATTGGATCACAAGGGGCAGGTCTGGAGTCTGGAACCTAACCTGTCCATAGGGTTCACTGCAAAAATAGCTGCCTTTTGAGCCTCCAAAAGCACTCAAAACCCAGGTGTTCCCTACCTTCCCTCACAAAAAGGCATTAAGGGGGAGTAGAGGGAGGCTTTGGCCCCCAATAGACTGAGTTGGAATCTCAGCTCTACCACATAAATAGAAAAGGTGTCTGACCTTCAGCATGCTATCTCTCTGACCCTCAGTCTCCTCATCTGAAAGTCAGCTATAGTGCTACAGTACAACTTTTTCTGACCCTTAAAGCACTATGTTTATTTGTATCATTATTTTCTCTCCTCACCTTTCTGTTCTATCGGTATCTTTTCTCAGCTCTCCTTCCCACTCCACCACTTCCAGCTCATTGCCTTAACTCAGGGGAAACCCGGCTGCTGTGTCATGAAGACACTCACTCAACCCTATGGAGGGGATCATATAAGTGAGGATCTAAGGCCTCCTACACACTTCGGTTTTTCTTGTTTCCTCATCCATAAAATGGGTAAAATAATCACGGCCTTGATGCCTTTATAAGGTCATTGAAAGAAAATTCCCTTTTAAAGGTGAAGAAAAGCCCTCCATGATCTGAGACCCTATTTCCTCTCTGCCTCATATCCCACCTCTCTTTGCTATTCCTGAAATATGCCAAGCATGCTCCTGCCTGGAGCTTTTGCACTGGCTAGTCCCTCTGCCCAACAACCTTTCCCCCAGATACCTGCAGGTCTTACTTCCTTACTTCTCTCACGTCTCCACGTCAGTGAGGCCTTTCCTGACCACCTTATATAAATCTCCACACACCTTCATCTCCTTTAGTTACATCCCTGGAATTTATCACCATCTGACTTGCTATAGATTTATTTGTTTGTTATCTGTCATTCAGCAGCCACTAACATGTAAGCATGAGGTCAGGGGCCCCATTTATTGCTCTATCCTCGGGTCTATACTAGTGCCTGGCACACGATCGGGACTCAAATATTTGTTGAAGGAATGCAGTGCTGTGGCCCTGGGGTGAGGTACTGCAACTGACAGCCCACTCTAGAGGAATCGCCTAGTTAGATTTAGGGATGGAGAAGGTTCTCCAAAGAAAGTGGGGATCATGGAGCCTAGACAGGGCTGCTGGGAGAATAACTGAAAGCCGGGATCCACCCTGTCCTGAGCGTGTGCGTCCTGACAGTCTGATACTTTCCACATACATTATTCCTTTATTCCTCACAACACTCCAGAGAGGTAGATATTATTATTCTCATTTTACAGTTGAGGAAACTAAGGCACAGAGAGGGTAGGTAGGATACAAAGATCACAGAGGGATTTAGCAAATGGTCCAAGGCTAAACTCAAGTCTTTGGATTCTATTGCCGTATCTATTTCATCCCCATGCTACAGTGCTCACCAAAGGCTGTGGGCACAACACCCCCTGGCCCTGCTCCCCACCCCCCACCATTCCCTAGAAGCTCCCATCCTGCTCAGCCTCACCTCCCTGTTCTATCGCCTCCAGGGCAGGCTCTGGCAGGGCAGTCTTCGTCTTCCAGGAAGGGTTAACAAGGAGTGTTTATAGCAGCCGCTGTCTCCAAGGAGAGAGGAAAGCAGAGTGGAGAGGCCCACAGCCACTCCAGGCTCCACTGCCAGCGGTAGGGGGTGAGAGGCAGCTAGCCTGACCCATCCAGCCCTGGGGGGAGAGAGGAGGGTCCTCACCTCCATCCTTCCTGAAAAGCGGCAAACTCTGAGCAGACTGGCAGCTGGAGAGTGAGGTCGCTGCGGGGCCACCAAGTAGGAAAAGTTTTGGCAGGGACTGAGGAATGTGGGGGGATGGGGACCAGGCCGGTCTGGTGGCAGCGGCTAAAGCCTGTGGCAAGTAGCAGAGCCGGCAGTCCTAGGCTCTCAGAGGATAGACGGGAAACCCAGAGTCAGGGAGAACCAGCCAAGACGCAGCAGCAGGAGAGAACAGGTGCCCACCTCCTTCCTTATTGTAAGTTGAGCCATGTCCCAATCTGGGGGACGTGGGAGGAGGCCTGAGAATCTGGGGCCTCCGTTGCGCAGCATCCGGCCCTTTAAATCCAGCGAACAGTACCTGGAAGCCATGAAGGAGGACCTGGCTGAGTGGCTTCGGGATCTCTATGGGCTGGACATCAACGCGGCCAACTTCCTGCAGGGACTGGAGACGGGCCTGGTGCTGTGCCGGCATGCCAACACCATCACCGAGGCCGCCCTGGCTTTCCTGGCTGAGACACCTGCCAGAGCCGAAAGGATTCCCATGCCTCGGGCTGGGGTTTCCTGCAACGGGGCCGCCCAGCCGGGCACCTTCCAGGCCCGGGACAATGTCTCCAACTTCATCCAGTGGTGTCGCAAGGAGATGGGCATCCAAGGTACCCACACTGGACCCCCTCCAGACCCTTACTTTGCAGGGTGTCCACCTCCTCTCTGAGGCCCAGGCTGCATTGGGGGTCAAAAGCTGATGTCCTCCTTCCAGATTTGCCTTGGGCCAGCTCATCCCTTTTTATGCCTCAGTTTTCCCATCTCATAGTAAATCTTCAAAAAAATAAATGTGTTGATTGAATGATTCATTCATTCAACAAACACATATTGAATACCTATCTCCTTTGTGTCAAGCACCATGCTGGGTACTGAGGACCCAGAGCACTGAGACCCAGTATCCAAGGAGTTCATGATCTAGGAAGGGAGACGGATGAGTAGCTACATAAATTATAGCCTAAGTGATAAAAGCTCAAAAGAGAGGTGTGTGTGCTGGGAAGCCAGGGGAGGAAACAGCCACCTGATAAGGTGGAATGTGAGGAGGCAGGGGAGAAACCACATAGAAGGAGGTTTGAATTGAGACTTGTGGAATAAAGAAACTTTTAGGAGAAAGGGAATTCTAGGCAGAGACGAAGGCACAGAAAAGGCACTGTTTTGGGATAACTAGAAGCTGGAGCTGGTGAGGGCATAGGCCTAGGGTGGGTACAAGAAGGATAGGGAGGAGGCAGTGGACATTCAGGAAGGGCTAGTCGTGCTGGGGCTTGTGACTCAGGGGAGCGACATGTCAGGATCCTTCATCTCATTGGCCTCGGACCCAGCAGCGGATATTGCGACATCTTCCATTCCCAAGGCAGTGGGGGTGAGACAGAGGGAAGGTCAGGCGTGGCTACTGGCTGGTGGCAAGGCAGTGAGGGGCAGGACTGGAGGGTGGATCAAATCCAGTGTTTTATAGAGCACTTACCACATGCTAGATTTGTCTGCAAATATTAACCACTATCCTCACAACACCATGAAACAGATTCCATCCCTGAGGCTCAGGGACTAGCCCAAGGTCACACAGCTGGTGGGTGGGACAGTCAGAGTTCCAATGCTAGGAGTCTGGCCCAAGAGCTTGTACTCACCCCTGCCTGGTTATAGCTGAGTAGGGGGTGGCGGGGGTTGGGGGGTTGAGTTTGAGATGCTTGGTGGATACTGGAGATGGGAGGGGTGGTCCAGAAGCAGGACAAACTGCTTCTCCCTCCTAGTCTGTCCTGGCAACCGAGTGGGGAGAATGGCAAGGTGGAGCTAACCCCTCTCTCACTCAGGCGGGGAACTAGGCCCCAGGTTCTTTTGCTTGGCTATGTCACCTCTTCCCACCCCCATGACCTCTCCTGTTAGACAGGCCATCTTGTCTGCACTCAGTGCATGAGCAATTCTACTCAGACCCTTCCTAGGGGCTGGCTTGGTTTGGGATCCTCAGACCCAGACCTCCCTCCATGCCTGCCACCCCAGTCCAGGGATAGCCGCCAGGACTTTCACACCCGCTTGGCTCCGGAAAGGTCAGCAGCGGGTTCAGGCTGCCTACCCCTCCCTCTCCCCCTTTCCCGTCCCTTTGACAGAGGTGCTGATGTTTGAGACCGAGGACTTGGTGCTGCGCAAGAACGTGAAGAACGTGGTGCTGTGCTTGCTGGAGGTGGGCCGCCGAGCCTGGCGCTTCGGAGTTGCGGCGCCCACTCTGGTGCAGCTGGAGGAGGAAATCGACGAGGAGTTGCGGCAGGAACTGGCCCTGCCCCCGCCCGACCCACCGCCACCTGCGCCCCCCGTGCGCCGGCCCTGCCACTTCCGCAACCTGGACCAGATGGTGCGGGGCTCTGGACACACCCCTAAGCCCACTCCCACCACCCCGTCGCCCCGCTTTCTTTTGCCACTCCCTCCTCTCCCGCCTCTCTCCCCTCTCCCCCTCCCTTTCTTGTCCCCTTTGAGCTCCAGTCCCCACCCTGACATTAATCCACTACGTGCCTTTGAGTCATGTCCCAATTTGAGCCTCAGCGCTAATCACATATAGTAATGGTTAAGCCACTTATTATGTTTTTATTATAAATCCATCACTCTGCACCTCTCTCATTTAACCCCTGGTGGAACAGTTTTTAAGAACACAGACTCTGGCGCCATCTCTGACACTTTGGATCAAGTCTGAGTTCCACCGCTTCGCAGCTGTGTGACTTTGGTCAAATTATTTAACCTCTCTGTGCCTTGGTTCCTCTATCTGTAGCATGGGGATAGTAACCGTACCTTCTATGGCCGACATGCATATTAAATGTTAAAGCGCAAAGTGCTCAGGACAGTGTCTGGCACAGAGGGGGCTTGTCATAGGAGTTAGCCCTTACTGTGATTAGCCCCATATTTACCACCGAGGAATTGCGCTCAGAGAGGTTTCTTAATTTGCTAAGGCCTGTGACACAGTGGAGGCAGGTTCTGACCCGAGCCCGTCAGATGCCAAGGTGCGCCTTCTTCATCATTACACCCCATCACCTCAGTCAGCCTAACCTTGAGGGCACTGGATCACAGGTGACCACTCAAGGCCTTGTTCTCACTGGCATTAAAAGTCTTCTCCACTCGCTTCTCAGCCCCTAACCCTGATCTCAGCAGAAGTCTCGGGCTGGCTCTGGCGGGCAGGCAGGCCCCCCATTGGGCTTGACCTAGTGTGTGTGGAGGGGTAAGCTGGGCACTTGTGCAGAGGGAGGGCTCAGCCCATTGCTTACTCTTCACAGGTTCAGAATCTCGTGAGCCACTGCACGTGCCCAGTTCAGTTCTCCATGGTCAAGGTGTCTGAGGGGAAGTACCGTGTAGGGGACTCCAACACCCTTATCTTTATCCGGGTAAGTCCCAGGAGGATGGTGGAGGGACCCCAGAATCAGCAGAATAGGATTTCCTTCCATGGGACCTTGCCCAGGCCTGACAGCAAGGGCAGGCTATCACCATTCACCTCAACTTGTCAGGCCTTGGGACTTGCTTTCCCTCCCTTGGATAATTCCAGAAGATCCCTGACGAAGTTGGCAAGTCAATCCCCTCTTCCCATTAGGGCAGCCAGAACCACCACCCCTTCACCTCCACCTTAGCCTAGTCCAGAGGGGTCCCCAGGCAGGAGTAGGTTATGAAGCGTACTCTCAATTTTCTTCACCTCCACTTCACCCACAGGCTTGGTCAAAGCAAAGTGCCTGACAGTTCCATGTTTGTGTTCAGGGCGTGGCCCAGCCACACAGACCCCATAATTCAAATGCCTGGCTTGGTACATTCTGCAGAGTGAACAGTAGTAGAGGTCTGAAATGTGTCTACCTCAACCTCCCCACCCCTCATATCTGACTGTTCCTCACCAGAAACAGTATGTACCCGGCAGTGTAGATAACAGCTCAGGGGCATGGCCGAGCCTTTACCTTGGGCACAGGCCAAACCTAGGGGCAGCCAGCTCCCTGAACCCTGACCCAGACCCTAAGCCAAAAGCCCTGTGAAGTAGGCTGGGGCAAGGAACTGTGGCCTCACTTTTTGACTGAGGAAATAGAATCCTGGAGAGGCTGTGACCCAGAGTGGAGTGGGGCTAAGTTTCCTTTGACTTCTTTGACACACACACACCAAGGCAAAGCCAGGACCCCATTTCTGATACAAGCATTTGCAGGGGCAAACCCTATTACAGTGGAGAGAGAAAACAGAGGGTTCTAGGACCAGACTACGCAATGCTTGTGAGATCCCCTGTTTCATTGTGGGGCAACTTTCTGTTTGTCAGCCTGGCTTCCACCCATGACAATATGTGTTATCTGATGCCAGTCATGGAGGACAGTCAGGCTGCAAAATATGCACACTCCCAACTACACACGTGTGAAAGGGAGCATTTGCATGTGCGTGTGTACATGGATGGGAGTGCATGCTGGAAGCCTGCAGGCTGGTCTAGGAATAGGGGACACCCTCCACTCTTCCATCAACCTTACCCTTGGCCCTTGCAGGTCCTCCGGAACCATGTGATGGTGCGTGTGGGGGGTGGCTGGGACACACTTGGCCATTATCTGGACAAACACGATCCATGCCGGTGCACATCCCTCTGTGAGTCTCTTGAGAGTCCCCTCCCTATGCTCTGGGCCGGGGGCTGGAAGGGGAAGGTCGGTCTGATCTCCAGGGGAAAGGGTGGGGGGAGAGGATGGAGAAAGGAAGATACTATAGAAAGTACCATGTGGTACCCGCTCAGCCCTAGAAGGAAAGCAGAGGAGCTATGATGCAATACCAATTATAGTCACAAGATGACGCCAAACACACAGAGAATCAGCATTTGGTCAGCGTGCTTCTTGGCAGGACTTAGGTCTGCTGATATCTACCGTGGTGGCACCAAACATGACTTGAAGGGATCTTTAGTCCTCCGGTACTCTCCATCAGTACCTCACGCCACCCAAATAAGCATGCAATCTAAGTAAAAGATGTAGATTTGCAATACAAACACAGTTTTAAACGAGTCATTCCCCACCACCAGCACCCCAGTTGAGTCCTCTGACCAGACTTCATCCCCTAAACCCCTATAAGAAAATTCTGGCACCAGTGCTGTCACTGTCACTGTAAGTACCATTGTCTGTAGTGTGGAATGTGGAGACTGGGACAGCTGGGGGAGAGGAACCATCAGCAGGAATTTAACCCTTTCGTTCTCTTCTCTCTGGGGGGCTGTTTTGGTAGCACACAAGGTAGGCAGCTCCCTGAAGACCCCAGTTCCACCGGTGCAGCATGAAGTGAGGGTGCAGGATGAGCCCTCGCAGCTACAGCCTACGATGACCATCAGCCGCTCCCAGAGCCCACTGTCCCCTGTGGACTGGAAGACATATACCTCTTCAGGCAGAAAGCTGAAGCCCCCCACCTCCTCCTCCAGACCCTGCAGTGAATTGGGAGCAGGGGCAGGGGTGCTCAGAGAGACAGCAACATTCCTGAGGTACAGGGGAGGGACAGGGAAGGGGCTCTTTCTTCGTTGGAGTCCACACTCAAGACAAAGGGAGCGGTCTCTCAGCAGTGCCTCTACCCCAGCAAGGCCTCAGGTGTTCAGAACCGAAAAAGCATCCAGTACCTTTGGGATCATCTAGTTACATACTTCATATGCCCTCCCATTTCACAGATGAGGAGGAGGCTGAATCTCATAAAGGGAACAGACTTACCCAAGGTCCTTCTTCCATTTCATGGTAAAGCAGACACTAAGACCCCCTGTCACCCAAGACTGGTGACCTGTAGTTGTGGGATTTGCAGTAATCCTACACAGTGAATGAGGGAGAATAAATTTAACAAGTACCTTCCATAAGGAAGACTCTTGGGCAGGTGCAGAGAGAGAGAGAGAGAGAGGGAGCATCTGTTTCCTTCAGCATGAAGTCTGGACCCCTTCGAGTTCTGTCTGGGGAAAGCTATCTTTTCCCAGAGCCAGGGACTGGGTTAGATGACTCTACCAGCCTTATGATTCTCTCTTTCAGGTGCCAGGAGAAGCCACTCACTCCATCTCAGAGGCAGCTGCCAGCTGGGGACAGCCCACCCAGTCCACAATCTTTACCTATATATAGAGGCCAAGACCCACAGTGCATGTCCTCAGGGAAGAGAGAGGACAGACACCCCCCTGAACTTCCCAGGGGAAGGATTCCTACACCTTGGCTTCATGAGGAGACAGACCGCCAGGGAACCCATGCCAGGGCCCCCACTCCTCAGAGACTCCGAGCTCCTGAGGCCACTGCCAAAGGGACACCAGCAAGAGGACCATCTCCCCTGCCTCACTACTCCAGCTTAGCCAAGCCCACGGGCCCCAGGCAGCCACCCCGGGGTGAAGCTGAGGGCGCTTCCTCCCAGTTCAGGGAGCCAGCATCTGTTTGTTCTCCATCCCCTGTGAAAAGACTCACCAAAATCCCTGTCTGGCGGTCCCCTGCCCAACCCCCAACTCCAGGAAGAAGTTTTCCACGTACTGCAAGTGGAGGTCCCACAACAGAACAGGGAAGAAGCTCCACCCCACTAAGGGCCATCACTGGGAGCCTGGCTGGGTCTAGACTTGAGAACTGCTCTGTGGGAGGGAGGCAAGGAGACCAGAAGCTAGATATCTGGGTGACAGCAGAGGCTGGAGAGTCCCTGGACCCGGGCCCACAAGACCAGGAGGAAAGGTACATTCCTCTACCCCTGGAAGGGACCAAGGAGCAATCCTACCATAGCCTTGAGGAGGAGCTTTTGGCCAATGTGAAGCTGCTAAAGGTGGGGGCTGCTCATTCCCAGAGCCCAAGGTCTGGAGTCACCCCTCGTAGTGGAGTCTATGTCCCCAGCCTGGGTGGGCAGTGGCCTGAGCCTGGGGGTCTTTATGACAAGGTCATCCAAGAACTGGTTCAGGGCCCGCCACCCCTCATTAAAGTGGACCTGGGAGCCTGGAAGGCAGCCTCTACAGGCTCCCCTAAGCTGGCTGTTCCTGAAGGCCCAGGAAGCCCAAAAGAGAAACCGGGAGCCAGAGAGAGTGGGCCATGGACAAAGGCAAGCCTGAGTTCCAAGGGCATCAGGATAAGGAGGGTCCCAGCTCAAGGAGGGCAGGACTGCTCAGCCTCTACTGTGTCTGCCAGCCTGGAGGACTCCACACCATCGCCCTTCAACCCCAATTTTGACAAAGCCAAGGCATGTCTGGGCAAGGGCAAGAGAACACTCCGGAAGCCCCAGAGAGTACCATCGATCTACAAGCTGAAGCTGAGGCCCAGAATTCGGCCCCGGAGAGACCATAGGCCCGAGAAACAGCCTTCAAGAATCCCTAAGCCCCTGGCCTACCTCTGCCTGGGTCCAGCCAGGGTGCCCACTAGGGGTAGGCTGGCGAGAGCAACAGTGCTGGGTAGCAAGGGAGGGGAGGCAGCCCGGGTGGACAGAGCCTGGGCAGGGGAGGAGGAGGAAGGAAAGGAGAGGAAAGAGCCAGCGGCCCCACTAGAGAGCAGCTCTCAGCCTTCGGAGGGCCTGGGGCTTCAGCAGCTTGGTCAAGTTCCACCCTCACCTGAGGAAGAGTCCTGGGTCTGAGGAGTGGCTTCTCACCCCTGAAGCCTGTGGATGTGGGTAGGGGGGTGAAGTGAAAAAAATACCCATGTATCCATTGGAATCGCATCTGCAGAAACAGAAGAAAAGGTTCCTCTCCTCAATTCAGGGTCTTGACCAGGATGGGTCAGAAGACAAATATAGACTCATTCTACCTGATTGAGCAAAGGGGCAACCCATCACCCCCATTCCTACTCGAGTTAGGATAGGAGTTGTGGGGACACCCTATATCTTATCACCCTCTCCAACTTCAGCTCCCCAAACTCCTGTCCTCTGGCTATGCCCACCATTCCCACAACTCTTTATTATTTATTAAACACATGTGGGTCTGTCCTTGAGCCCCCAGCTCTTGAGTCCCTCTCTGTAGCACTGTGGTGGTGCAGGAAGACGGAGCCTCAAACAGTGGGAGGGGAAGGAAACGAAGGGTTGGAGCTGGGGGTAAAGGAGTCTTCCTCTCCTGAGGTTCAGCAGACCTTTCCCAGAGCGCCTGTTTCTCCTGGAAGCAGCTGGTGCATCAGCACCATGGACAGGGACAAAGGGCCACCCTACACAAGTTTCCTGCCGGACTTCAAAGCTTTGCTCTGGGGTTTGGGAACTAAGATCAGAGTCAAGAGGGATGGATGAGAGTGTTAACACATCTACACCCATGAAGTTATGACAGAGGGGCCACAGAGGCTCAGCAGCAACAGGGACAAAAACAAGCAGAAGCAGGGATTGAGTCCAGTTATGAAAGTTTGCTTGAGAGAGTGGCAGAGAGAGATGTCATGCTTCCCCTCTGGATGGTTTTGATCAGTGGGAGGGTTCAAGGGTAGGTGGGGAGTTGAGTCCCAAACTCTTCCCCTTAGTTCTTCTGGTTTACTTGGGTTTTGGGACTCGGCCACCTCATCACCCCCACCCTCCTTACCTGGCAGAGCTCAGCGGACCCTGTAGGAAGCCCCTTCCCTCCCACTGTAGGAACTGAGCCGACACTGTGGTACAGAAACGAGGGAAAACACTCCCTGATTTTTAATCTGACTTCCGATCACAGCGCAATGGGTGTCACACACACTTCCAGACCCTGTGGTGGGAAACCCTGGGTGGGTGGGGGGAGGCAGGGAGGAGGACGGAGACTCAGAATAGGGGTGGAGAAAATAGAAATCAAAGACCTGGGGTGAAGCGGAGGGGGTGAGGAGGGCCAGCCAGGCAATACATTCCTATGGCTCCCACAGGGGCAGCCAGAGGCCTGGGTCCCCTACCCCCACCTCAGGTGCCTCAGAGCTGGAGGGGGTGGTGATGGTGATGGGGCAGGTGAGATGCTGCCATCCCTGACCCTGTCCCCTTGGTGACCCAGGGAGCAGGATGCAGGGGATGAAGGGGGAAGGCCCTCTTCCTTACCCTCCCAACCACAGTGTGGGGAAGGGGAGCCACCTCCTCTGTTTCAGAGGGAGGCTCAGAGAGGGCAGGCAGGTTACTTGCCCAAAGTCATGCAGCACAGCAGGGACTATAACCCAGGAATACTGGACTGCCCAAGGTCAGGGCAGTCACTGTAGGGCTGAGCTACCCTGGTGGGTGGAGAGGGAATCAGCTGGGGGATTCATAGCTTTTCTCTCACTCGATCTGGACAATAAACTCCTCACCCACGACCCCTCCCCCAGACTCCTCTCCATCACTGCTCTGGGCCACCTGATTACCTGGTCTATACAATGCAGCTCGGCTAGGTCGAGGCTGGGTTGTTCTATCTGCCCCTCTTCTGACAAGGGACCTTGCTCTCCTCTTACTAGACCAGGGCTGAGGGCTCAGCCTCAAGGAGGACTCGGCCAGGGGGCAGGGGACATACAGCATTTCTTTTGCCGTCCAAGTCCTCCAAGAATTCCTTAGGCGGCTCCCGGTACTTCATTATTTTTGTTATTTCTAAATCGGTACAAAACTGACAGTGATCAGCTCCAGTGACGAGAGGTAGAAATCCGGCCAGGTAGCCGGAGAAAATGGGGTGGAGTGAGTCAGGGTATAGGGTCAACTGGTTTGGAGACAAAGAGGCATAGATCCTGAGGGCATCCATCTGGGGGTGGGGATGTGGGCATATCTTCCCCAAGCACAGGGGTCCCCATAATTCTTTTTCTGGCTCTATCCTTCCCCCAGACCAATCAGGATAATCTGAGTTTCGAGCAGGCAGAGTCTGGAGCATCATATTGGGGTGGAATGGGGAGAGAGTCTCTTCATTGGCACAACCTGACCCCCCGACCTCCACCCCGGAAAACAGCCTGCTCACCACAGCTTCTCAAAACCAGTATCTCCCAGTCTGCCAGACCACCCAATGCAGGAAGGAATAGAGGGATGGAACCTGGCATCATGGTAATAAATATATAAATTTGGGGGACTCCCTTTCCACACTGTCAAGAAAAAAAGTTTTAACCCAGGGGGTGATCTGGCTTCGGGGTCAGGAAGGGGGTGAGGGGCACCCGGCAGGGACGGACCATCTAGTTAAGGCTGGAAGGTAGGTTGTTGTGTCTCTAGGGGCTGCTGGGTGGGGAGGTCTCCCTGGAGTAGGGAGACCTCAGCCTTCTCCCCCTGACAGATCTGGGACCTCAACCCTTGGACCCAATTGTGGTCCTTGGGCCACCCGCATCTCTCTGTCCTGTGCCGGTGGTGCTGACAGTCAGAAGGCTGGCCTCACAAAGAAGCTGCCTGGATTTCCGACAAGGGGATGGACGAAATGAGAGCCCTGTGAACGGAGCTAGGGGCAGGGAGGGGGACCTGAGGGTGGAAAAGACAGCTAAGGACCTACAGACAGGTGGGCAGACATATGGACAAGGGAAAGGAAGACATGGCGCAATGACAGACACACTCCGGAGAAGATGGGTGGGGCCCAGCCAAGGCAGCACCTCCCCACCCCCACCCTCCATTCCTCACGCTCACCCCCAATCCCAAAAGGCTATGGCGCCTCTTGGGGCCGGGCCGGGTACTGCACTAACTACAGCACTAAAAGGCGGCCGTCCCAGGAAGACAGATGCAGGAGACAGGGGCGGAATGGGCATTTATGGGGAGGCTCCCTCTAGCCCTCTGCCTCTCACGTAGGTGGGTGGCTGCGGGGACGTTTCAAGCCCGGACCATCAGAGTTATATTGCTGCCGCTCCCGGCTCAAGCCCCGCAGTCCTGTGGGAAAGCCGTTGGGGGCCTTCGGGGCTGCAGCCAGCCCTTGGGGCGGGCAGGGCGGGCGGAGCGGGCGCGTGTCACATGATGGCGCAGCGGTTGCGGCGCAGCGCGCCCTGGAAGCGCAGGGCGGCGTGCACGTGCTTGCAGCGGGCGCAGCCAACACTCTTGAGCAGCTCGCTGAAGAGCAGCAGGATATGCCAGTTGTACTTGGCCGAGCACTCCACGTAGCCACACTTCCAGGTTTTGCGCACCAGGTGTGACACGTTCCAGCGTGGGATCACGCGTCCGCGCTGCAGATCCCGCTTATTGCCCACGATGATGATGGGCGTCTCCGAGGTGCCGATCACCCTGTGGAGTGAGGTGGGAATCTCAGAACTCTGCCAGTCTCGCAACCACTGGACTTCAATGACGGCAGGTTGTGCCTGGTCAATAATAGTACTAACATACGTCTGTTCAGTTGCAGCGCTAAACTCTAGAGGTATAGTCTCTAATCCGCATGATCCAAAAGGTGGGTACTATTGTTATCTCCATTTTATAGAAGAACCTGAGGCTTACACATTTACTGGTCCAAAGTCATGCAGGGGTGGTTCCACAGAGTAGTGGTTAGCACGTCTGCTTTACACGCAGAAGGTCCCAGAAGGTCCTGGGCTCCAGCCCCAGCAGAGCCACCGCCCATACCCTGGGCGAGCCAGGCCCTGGGTGAGCCAGGCCCTGGGTGCACAGCCAGCACAAGCGTGTGGGAGGAAATGCCCGCCTTCAGAGATCCAGTTCTTAAGGGGAGACGGCATCCATCGATAGGTCGGGGGTGGGGGCGGGGATTAAAAATAATAATAATAATAATAAACAAAATAAAGTCATGCAGCTGAGTAGCCTTGACAGTCTTGTTCTCGGAAACCCTGCTCTTAACCAATGTACTAGACTTAGCCACCTCATAGGTCCTAAAATTAGTTAACAGAAATGGGGACAGAAAAATGTTGTGTATGCGTGTTTGAGTGTATGTGGGAGAACCAGAGGGTACTTATCTGTATCCCCCCACTGCACCCTTTTCATGGGAACTAGCTAGCACTGGGACATCCACTGAGGTGGCAATGGACTGTATCCCAGGCCCTCACCTTGTCTCTAGGATCTGCTGGCGGATGGTCTTGACGTACTCAAAGCTGTCAAAGCAGCAGATGTCGTAGACCAGGATGTAGGCGTGGACACTCCGGAGTCCCCTGCAGCAGGCATCTGCCCACTCCTGCAACAACCCCAGTCAGTGCCAAGGTCAGAGCAGCCGTAAGGGCTCCCTTTGCCTCCAGCCACCTCCAGCCATAGACTAGCAGCACACTCCCCTGCCACTGCAACCCAAGTCTTTCACACCCACCCATTCCCAGGAGGCCAAGTCCAGGGCAAAATGGAGGAGCTCAGTGCTGTGGCTTCCCCATCCCCAAGCCAGGATAGGGCAGATCACACTGTCTGACCTCCAGGGCCATTGCACTGTCCTGTGCACATCTAGAGATGATATCTTCCTTGGCTCATTTTGTCCCCCAATCCATCCATCCTATATATCTTTGTTCGAGTACATATATTAAGTGCCTCTAAAAGCCTAGACCTGTTGAAATCCTATCTTACAAGACTCAGTTCAAATGCCTCCTCCTCCAAGAGGCCTTCCTGCAAGCAGGGGACTATTCCCTTCATCTCCTGTGATTATACCTTGGTTAGAGCTGTTTCCATCACCAGCTCCCCACTTCTGCTGTGAGCTCTTGAGAGGGCCAGAGTCAGACCTGCCTCATTTTTACATACGTTCTCCTTGCATTGGGTTGGCTCCTAGCAGGCTCCTTAACTGTCCTTCCTAACCTGGTGAGCTCTCCATGGTTCTGAACCCCACCTGGTCTATGCTGAGATCACTACGACTCCTGCCTGTAACACTACCCTTAGACTGCTACCTGATGTGCCCCTTCTGTATGTTCCACCCTGCCCTAGGGTTGAGAAAGAGAAGGCTTGAGGAGAAAAAGACTGAAACTGGATGCAAAATGGGGGCTGAAGTAGAACAGGGCCCCAGGACAGCTCCAGGGAAATGGAACTACCTGAATGCTTGTGGCAAATTCTTTAGCTGTAGCTAAAGATGAATAGACCCCTGGAAAGGCTGAATGCACTAAAGAGAAGGTTCCTTAAGAATTAATTAGCTAATTAACTTGCCAGCAGATGGTAACTGCAAGAGCATTTGAAGGCAGCCAGTGTGTGGAAAGAAGTGGGTCCCTGAAGTTGGGGGAGGCAGAGGCCTTCAAGAACAAGGGGAACCAGGGTCTTCTCTTGAGGGACCAGGTCAAAAGATGAGCAGGAGGTGTAAGCATGTCTCCTTTGCCAGCTTGTGAGTTGAGCCAGGGCAGGGACCGGGCATGAAGGAGGACTACAGCTGGTTCTCCACCTCAGAGAAGGAACAAAAGGGAAAAGACTTCGGTGGCAGTGGTAGAGAGTTAAGTCTGACGCCAGAAAAGCACTTCCCAACTCAAAGGCTTAGAAGCTGCTGCAGTGGATTTCCCCCAGGGAGATGATGTGGCATCTTTTCTTTGTGCTGAGTTTTAACTTTGGTGCAGGGGGAAGATGCTGAGGACATATCTAAAACTGTAGGAAACCATTAACTGGCTTCTCAGGCCAGGGAAGATTCCATTTCGCTGGACACAGTAACCTCCTTGGGACTCACATGTGTATATGGTTCCTGCCGCATCACACACAAGGAGTAGAGATCAGTGGGAAGTGGGAGGGATGGGGAAACAGACAGAGAGGCTCCCACCCTCTTCCAGCTCTGTGCTGTGGAGAGGGAACGACTGCCAACCTTCAAGGGTGATAGCCCCACGTTTCCCACAACATGCCATCTCAAGGGGGCCTCTAGGCTGCCTCCCACCAACTCCTCTCCGGGGGCTTCAAAAAGGAAGAGGAGGAAGGCTCCCGGTTGGCTGGCTTGTCCCTTCGCCCATGATTGAAAGGAGGAAGCAAGAAAGCTCAGCTTTCCTTCCAGCTTGTTCTGTGCAGGGTCCCAGATTGTAAAGGACTATCTTGGGGCTGTGTCAAGACAAAGAAGGAGCAATGAAAACTGAGTCTAGTTCCAAGGACAGAGGAGCTGAGGGAGGTTTAGCCTCCTGGGTCTCAACCATGCATTTGCTGCTCATTCCTTTGGTGGGTTGCATACACCTTCTAAGCTCAGCTTCCTTCTTTGATAGGAGAGGGGTCTGCAGAAGGAACGACTGAGCCTCTGACCCAGGAAACCCTACTCTCCTGGTCTCGGTTTCACCTGGCATTGGGAAATAATGTATTTTTATTTTCAGATGGTGCTATCGAGATTCTTTTGTTTTATATTTGATCTTTGAGACTTCCTGGGTCCCCTCTTAGGGCTTTTCTGCTCAAACTCTCTTATCTGTGCTTCAGGAGTGAAGTCTTAGATGTCCTTGGGAATCCAAAACTCAGGGTCAATCAAGAAGAAAAAGGTCAACAATCCAATAGAAAGATAGGCATAGGTCATTAATAACTGTCAGAAAAAAAATACAAAGGCCCTTAAACATATAAAAAGATGCTCTCGGCCTCACTTATGATCAGAGATGCGAATAAAAACTACACCGAGACTATCATATATCATCTATCAGATTGTCAAAAATCCTAAAGTTTGACAATACACTCTAACGGCAAGGCTGTGGGGAAACAGGCGCTCATGTGCACTGCTCGCAAGAGCACAAAATGTGCCGCTTTATAGAAGGGGAGGGGATTCTGACACCTTCCAAACTCCGGTTGCATCTGCGCTTTGATATAAGCAATGTCATTTCCAGAAATCCATCCCACAGATATGGTTCTCTTTTTACAAAAAGACTACGTACAAGGCTACTCATTGTGGCATTATTTGAAACAGTAAAAGACTGGAAACAACCCACTTGTCCAATAAGAGGGGACTCCATAGGACGTCTCCCCAGCAGAATGCAGCACATTTGTGGGAAAAGAATGAAGACAACTAGATACTGACATGAAAAGATCTCCAAGTTATAATGTTCAGTCAAAAAAACAAGGTACAGAACATTTTATTATTTTTTTTTAATGGAAGAAAAGGAGTGGAATAAAAATACATTTTATTTGTTTAAAGAAACACTGGAAGTATGAGTTTAAAAAAATGAGAATGGCTATAGAGAGTGGGGCAAGAATCAGGGTAAGACTGAGATTCCTCTGGGTGTACCTTTTTACCACGTTTGAACTTTTCTATTGTTACCTATGCTGAAACTGAAATTAAATTAAAACTAAAAATAAATACACGACAAAATGTGAAAAACACTCAAAGCTCAAAATACACAAAATGCAGGACTAGATCAAGATCTGTGTATCTGTTCAGGCTACTGTTAAAATCTCCTTTGGATGGGAATTAGAAGACCCTGACCCTCAGACCCACTGCCCTGACCTCACTGTTTTCAAGGCGTAGATGTGTGAATCACGGTTTTGTCTTTGGTGCTGACCTCCTGCACCTGAGTTGGAAGAAACAAGTGTCTCTGAGGCTAGGCCAAGGCCCTCCTGCCCAGGGGTTGCTGAGACAGTGCTGAGCCTGAGCCCCTCGCCAGCCACCAGCCCTAGCCCTGCCTGAGAGGTTGCTGTATTTGCACAATTACTACTGACCAAGCTGTGGCCCTTGCCTTCCTACCTCCACCACTCTGCCTATCCTTCTGGGCGAAACCTCTGCACACTGGTTAGGGGCTGCCTTCAGCGAGCAAACGTGTCTTAGGGCTCAGCTTCCCCCTGCACCCACCCCCTCCCAAGCCAGAGTTAGAGAGAAGAAGGAGGACCTGGTCCTGCAGGCTTGGGGAAGGAGCACTGTAAGCCAGGGCACTGGGAGCATCTGAATCTGACACAGGAAGGGTGCCCAGTGGGCCAGTCCTGAAATCAGGGACAGAGCGTCACTTAAGAGAAAAGGCTTTTGGACAAGAGACCTATCTCTGAGAACACACTTTTCCCAGGTCCTGACATTTTCTTCTGCTGTCCCTTCTACATATCATTCTACCCCAGTGCCCACCACAAGGCCTGGCACAAATTAAACACTCATCAAATATTCGTTGAATTAACTAGTGCACAAATGAATGGATTCTTGGTCTGGGCCATGGTGCAGCGCAGAGCTCTCAAAGCCAGTGGTAGAGGCCTGGCAACAGGGTCAGAGCCTGGAGAGGGCTGGAGTCCAGCCTCTTCCACACCTCTCCATTGCCCCACGCCCCGCCCCGCTGTTCCTGTGGACCCTCCTACCTGCAGTGTGTTGACAGGGAAGGCGCTGATGGGCGGGAAGTCGAGGATCTGGAGGTCGTGCACGTGGCCGTTCATAACGACGGCAGGTAGGTAGAGGCGGCGGGCGGTGGTGGGCACGCAGACCTCGCTGAACTCGTTGTACAGGAACTGGCGCACGATGGCACTCTTCCCCACGCCTCGCGCCCCCAGCACGGCCACCCGGTAGGTGGAGACCATGCCTCCCCTCCCGCGCCGCCACCGCGTCCTCGCCGCTGCCTGGGGCTCCCCCGGGCTGCATATTCCAGGGGCTGGGGGCTCAGCCACCGTCAGGACCAACCATTGCTGCCCCTGCTCGCCCTGGGCCCTCTGCGGCCTCCACCTGGACTGTGGGGACAAGAGGTGGGCTTAGTGGGCCGGCTTTTCCCTGGGCACATCCTGCACTTTTCCACCTCGGGCAGGGCCTTTGCTGAAGCCGTTACTGCCTCTCGGAATGCCTTCCCTTCCCCTCTCGGAATGCCCAAACCCCCGTCTCATCTATTGAAAGCCTCTCCATCCTTGCTTCTCCATTTTTTCCTGCCCTCGCACTAGCGGGAATCAATCTCTCCTGACTTGTATTATGACCTGACTCTTGGCTGACTGAGGCAGGCTGCAGAGCAGAGTGGAAAGAGCACTAGAGCCCAGCTTCCCCACAGAGCCTGGGACAAGCCAGTGACTCCTCGGAGTCTGGGTCTCTTCGTCCTCCGGGGTGAGACTAGGCCAGTGTGTCTCGGTGATGGCATTCCTGGCATTTTGTGGAGGGAACTGAACAGGAGATTTTACATTCCCGGCTGCCAGGAGGTATCTGCCAGCAGCAGCAGCAGCCTCTCATCACCCTGATGACCCCAAATGCCCTCATCGAGAACCCCTGGCCTAAATGACTGCCTGGCTCTGGAGGGCAACGCTTGTTGTTGAGCACTTGCTCTGTTAGCACAGGTTATCCTCAGTGAATACAACATCCTTAAGGGCTAGAATAGGTGTTCCCACTTTAGGGAGAAGACTCCAAATGAGAAGTATACCCAGTCACACAGCTGGGAATGGCAGCTACTCTTCTACGATGTCACAGTACGAAGTTTAGTGATTCTAGCTGGTGAATGCTGACTGGCAAAGGGCTGGTTCTCTGGCAAAGTCCCGGGGTTCAGAGGGCCTGGCACACAGCAGGTGTGCTAGCAGCCAGGAAAGGGCTGCTAGAGTTGGACCTTGCTATGGACTCATTAGCTCCTTGCTTGCTCAGTTTCAGTGACTTTAGAGCTTGAGTATTTTCCCACCTGCCCAATCTGAGCTGTGCTCTGCATATATGTTAAAGTAGGGTCAATAGCCCCTACTTTGGAGATAACCTACATAAGTCTCTTAGCTAGGTGCCTCTTCTTCTTCTGTTGGAGATGGTGACCAGGGAGGCTAGTACTGAGACCTGTCTGGGGAACTATCCCGGGAAGGGTGACGCCAGTGCCTGCTAAATGGGTCCAAGGCAGATGAGTTTGCTGGATTCCAAGAGGGCCATGCTTTGCAGCCTGTATGTATGTTTCCTGTGTGGATGCATGTTCTTTCCATATATGCGCAGTTCACAGAATGTCCCTCAGTCTGTCCTGGTTCAGAGGACCCAATCCACCAGGTACATATATAGATAGCATAGCAAATAAAGGGCAGGATTTGGAGTGAAACCCACCAGGGTTGGATTCCTGGCTCTGTCACTCACCTCAAGTGTGACCTCAGGCAACAAAATTCACAGGCTGTGGTAAGGTTGTGCAAGTAAAACCCAGTGCCTGGCACAGAGCAGGTGTTCAATAAAGAGTGGCCATTGTTACGTGCGGGAGCCCTTCCTTCATCTACGGTTTTTCACGATCGCAATGAGACATCTTAGCAATCCTGGGATGGATCACTATCCACTGTTGCTCACATGTTGTGTGTGTGTGTGTCTTCTCCCCATTTTATTGAAGGTAAAAACAAAAGCCAAAAAACAGAGACCTGGGGAAATGAAGACCATATAGCCGGTTGAGCTATGCAGTGTCCTTTCCTCAACAGGTGCTTATCTACTTATATGAGCTCCCAACTGAGAGAAGTACCAGTCTCTCTTCCCCATAAATCCCTCCAGGCCCTCAGCCCCTCGGGCATCCCTGGACACTTGTCAGCTTGGCAGAGAGCCTCAGCTGGGTTAATTATATAACCAGCACAAGCAGGTGGGGAG